>NW_027536464.1:10583204-10612885 GCF_008692635.1 Crocuta crocuta
GGGTTCAAGCCCCGCGTCGGGCTCTGTGCTGATTGCCAGCTCAGAGCCTGGAGCCTGTTTCAGAGTCTGTGACTCCCTCTCTCTCTGACCCTCCCCTGCTCATGCTATCTCTCTCTCTCTCTCCTAGAAATAAATAAAACATTAAAAAAATTTAAGTATAAAAAAAGGATTAATTTTCAATTTGAGTATCTTGAGCTTGGTTAGAAAATGCAAATTTCCAGTTAGCCAAATAAGTGTCCAGTTTATCAAGGATTCAAATCTAATTGAGAAATATAATATTTAAGTTTCATCGCGAGAATGTGTTTCAAAACATTGGGACAAGGGTATAGTCTTAAAGTACCACAGACCTCAAATACCATAAAAAATAAATGACAATAGTAATTAGAGCTAACAATGCATAGCCCTTACTGTGTCAGGTCCTATTCTAAGGACTTTAAATAATTTAATTCAGTTAATTCATTTAGTGCTCACATCACACCTTTGAGAAAGATACTATTATTTTCCATATCTCATAGATGATAGAACTGAGTAACAGATTCAGTAACCTTCTCTTGATCATACAGTTGATATGAGGCTCTGGAATTCAGACACTTAATCATTTGCTACACTACTTCTGCATTACTGTTGAGAGGAAAGAAAACAACAAAACCACCACCAACATGACAGGAAGCTTCGAAGGCGTCCTGGTGGCTTTGGTGTTCCCTCCAGTCAGGGTAGCATTCTTGCCAAAATGGCTCCCCGTTCCCAACCCTTTCTTGACAAATGCTTGTGGAATCATAAAGAATTCCAAAGAAGTATAAAATGGGATCCCTGCCATTAAAGCGATTAGAATCAACATAGACATAGGTTGGTGACCCCATAGACATAGGCAGGGAACCTTGGTCCAGAGTAGTGGGTGTGAGTTGGAGCTGAACAGAAAACAGTCCAGGCCAGAAAGGAGGGCATGAGCTCAACTATCTTCATGATTTCCCCTTTGATGATGCTTAGGAACCTCAAGCTCCTCACGTCTTTGATTAGAGACAGTGCATAAAAATGCAAATGTTATAAAAGGAGGGAATCACATTAAATCATTATTAGGAATTAATCAGCATATTTTTAAATTTTTTTTAAATAGTTTATTGTTAAGTTGGTTTACATATAACACCCAGTGCTCATCCCAACAAGTGCCCTCCTCCATGCCCATCACCCCCCTTCCCCTCTCTCCCACCCACATCAGCCCTCAGTTTGTTCTCAGCATTCAAGAGTCTCTCATGGTTTGCCTCCCTCCCTCTCCCCCACTATTTCCCCCCTTCTTCTCCCTCATGGTCCTCCATTAGCTTCCTCCAAATCCTCCTATACGTGCAAACATACGGTATCTGTTCTTCTCTGCCTGACTTATTTCGTTCAGCATAACACCCTCTAGTTCCATCCATGTTGCTACAAATGGCCAGATTTCATTCTTTCTCATTGCCATGTAGTAGTCTCTCAACAATAGCCAAAACATGGAAAGAACCTAAGTGTCCATCAACTGATGAATGGATCAAGAAGATGTGGTATATTTATACAATGGAATATTACATGGCAGCATATTTTGTATAATCATTACTTGTCATATTACCAGACCTGGTGCTTCCAGGGAGGACCCTATCGACTAACACAGGCGAGCCTTCTTGGACCAAACACATGTACCTGGCAGTAACACTAAGCACAGGCACGGGACAGAGGCAAAGAGTGTTAAAAATGATGGGGTTCATGACTCCACATAGGACACTCTCTTGATTCATAATCAGGGAAAGGATATTTGGAAATGAAATAATTGAGTAGGATTACATTTAGATTTGCTGATTGAAAAAAAAAAACACGAAAAATGTATTTGGCTTTACTGATCCCTAAGTGGAAAATAAAATTTCTCATTGCAGGCCAGAGCAAAAGCTTCTCCGTTTCTTTTTTTCTCCTCTTTCCATAAAATACTTTCTGGATATCTCGGACCCCTTATGAAATATTCCAAAGAGCACCGCTGATCTTGTTCACACTATCACCACAATTTCTGGGACTTAATGCCTTGTAGAAGTTCCCTGGATGCTTTTCTATTTAGTTTCCCATTTCTGGTTTCTTCTGTCATGTTGGAAGTTACTATAAGCAGTTTGACTTCCAGAAACCAGATGGATGAAGTCTCAGAGAACAAAGGCTCTTCGGCTAAGTAAATAACTTAGGGGCCCATTGGGCTTTTTGCATCAACACTTTGCCCACAAACTGTTTTTGTGGGATCATTTCTACATTTCCCACTTAAGTTACTAAATGTGTGAATTTTTGGAAGAACAGGAGCTAAAATGTTGCCTATAAAATAATCATTTGGAAAAAATATGTTTCTGTATTTCAAATGAAACTCCTATGCTTAGAATGGCAGCTTTAACAAAACAAAAAAAGTGTCTACATATATATGTATGTGTGCATATATGAATATATATACATACACACATATATGTGTATTATAATGTTTTTATATTACTTGTTACATTGCATTTTATTTGTTCCTTAATGTTATTTAAGATAAATGTCATTTTAAATATAATTATTGTTTTACTTTATTTTAATCTTGACAAATAAGTATTTAGTAAAAATTAGAGATATAGCTTAACTATCTTTCCCCTTATCTAAAGGCCAGACAAGAGAATGTTAAAATGCTTGCAAAATTTGTACAACATACAATTTCAGGATAGGTTCCTCAGAAATGTGTTGTAATCTGAGTCACCAGAGGGACTTCTGAGTAGAATATTTGGAGAAAAGTAATAGTATTAGCTTTTTTAAAAAGAAAAGTTATATTCTTGGTTACAGAATAAAATGGACATGAGTGTCTACTATTGAAATTCTATCTTTTGTTTCTTTTTAGTTCATAGGTGAAATACCCCTACCCAGAAACCTTCAGATTAACGAATATATCTTTTGTCATTTGATATAATGGATCATTAGCCATCTGTGGAAGTAATTCAAGGAGTTGCTTGCAAATGTGTGACTTAAAATCAGTTATGGGTAAGGTTATATGATAAGACGGTTCTACTGAGATTTGTGATAACAACCATATGCTTGTTCTCCATATCAGAGTGCTAAACTGTGGAAGGGACTTTCCGAGAGTGAGGGGCCAGCTTATAGCTTACAGAGGGGATCAGACAATTGTCCATAAAACCCTGAAGTATGTGTCTCATTTATAAAGCCTGATGTGAGAATATGTCTTAGAGTAGCCTTCTCTTTCCAAAACTTTGGCTTAAACTGTGAGGAGGGCTGGCTCTAAAAAATGGATTTTTTCACCTTCTAGCCAATTCTTTGGAGAATCACAGGCTTGCCTCGTACCTCTATCAGAATCAGACCAATATGTTGAAAATCAATTCAAAAATTATTTTGTCCAATGAGTAATTCAACTGGAGACAAATTGGCCGTTTCTTGCTTGTATTACCATGGTCATATAATAGCTAATTAATAATACACTCTTTAGAGGACAAATTCTTGTCTCCAGCCACCCACCTCTCAATTACAACTTTATTATGCTTAAGGGAAAATCCAAAAAAAAAATGTACTATTAGAGAAGGATAGTGTGCAGTTTTTCCAAAACTTATTTTATAGAAATATTTTTTTATTTTTAATGTTTTATTTACTTAATTTGAAAAAGAGAGAGAGGCAGAGAGAAAGAGAGAGAATGAGAATCCCAAGAAGGCTCTGTGCTGTCAGTGCAGAGCCTGACAATGGTGCTTGATTTCACAAACCAGGAGACCATGACCTGAGCTGAGATCAAGAGCAGGATGCTTAACCGACTGAACCACCCAGGTGCCCCTACAAAATCCTTTTCTACAGAGCATTTAAGGAAACTAATATGATGTGGAATGTACTTAGGGAGAGGATAATCTAGAACATGGGAAAAAGAAATAGCCAAAAGAAGAAATCAGTAGAGCCCATTCAAACATAGTCTAAAGAAAGGATGTCCTGGCACTCAAACTCTGAACACTGGTCTTTTGGGAGGATTATACTTTTTGAGTCATTCAAATATCTCCTCTGAGTTTGACTCTCTGCTTACAGAACAATTATCTTATTAAAGTTTGGCTTCCAATGGAGATTTGCCTGCGAAGAGGGAATGTGCGTCTTGGGCCAGCAATGCCACTACAACCCTCTGCTTTGACTTCACTGGAACTTCCAGTTCTTCCAATCCCTCAATCTTTTCCTTTCGTTGCTTTGCTCCTCATCCAACTTGGAATTCATGAATTATTCCAGAATTTTGGCTTGCTTTTTGCCAGTGTTCTAAAGTCCTTTGTCTCTCTGTTTTTTCTTCTTCTTCACATGATGAAATCACAGCTCTAGATGAACTTTAACAACATTTCTGTGTTTGCACTCAGGCTGCTGAATTCTGGTGGACAATGTCCCCAAATGTTTTCTGAATTTAGGATTACTAACTTCAAGCAGGCTCTCAATACTGACTAACAACAAGTTGTATTTTTTCATTCCACTCAGTTTATGAAACTCCACAGTGACTTTTTCTAATTTTCTCTATTGCTGTAAGATCTCCAACTGCCCATCTCTTGCTTTCTCTCTGTAGGGAACATGAAGGAAATTCAGGGGGAATGCCTTCTTCCCAACAGAACGCATACAATTTTACTTACATTTATACAAATCTTTTCTTTCTCCCCGGCTATTACAATGAGGAATGGAATGACCTCCCTCTTAAGGCCAATCCAATAAGTGTGCTTTGGGTTGCTTCTCTCACCTTTTCAGGCACCATGCACTACTTAATTATTATTGCCTCCCTTACATGTCCATAAATAGCAATAAAACACACACACATATATAAACACACATGCAATATGCCCACTTTGGAGACTTTCACCTGCCTCACAGCTATGAGCCTATACCTCCTTTCTTCAAAACATTTCTAAAAAATGTTTCTATATTTAATGCGTCCTTCTTTTGATTCTTTTTCATGGTATTGACTGCCTCTTTGATGAAGGTTGACTTAAACTAGCTTTTTAGTTTCTTTTTTCTTTCCAAATATATTTTTGATCCAAATTTTGATAATTTAGGGGTGCCTAGGTGACTCAATCAGTTAAGTGTCTGCATTCAGCTCAGGTCATATCTCACAGTTCATGGGTTCAAGCCCTGCATCAGTCTCTGTGCTAACAGCTCAGAGCCTGGAGCCTGCTTTGGATTCTGTGTCTCCCTCTCTCTCTGACCCTCCCCTGCTCATGCTGTCTCTCTCTCTCTCTCAAAAATAAACGTTAAAATTGTTTTTAATTGATAATTTATGTTTACCTAAAAATTTTGATTTAACCTTGGATGTCCAAATGGATCTATGTAACTTTGTAGAATTGATCTCTTGTAATTTTTGTGCATCTTCTTCATAGCTTTAGCTAAGACTCCTTTCTCATTCATAATGTTATATTTTTCCCTTTATTGTTTGATTAGGCTTGTTTCAAAGATTTGCCTAATTCATTGAAATTTTCAAAGAACTACTTTTGGATTCATTGAGTTCTTATGTTCATATTTGTATTGATTAATTTCTTCTTTCATCTTTATTAATTCTTCTACCAATCTGAAGTTTACTTTGTTATGTATTCTTTGGCTTCATTTCTTCACTTTACATTTTACCAATTTTTAGAAAAGCAAATGTATTTAATGCTATCACTGTGCCACTTAGTATCATCCTATCCACGTTCCATTATTTTCATAACATTACATTTTCATTGTCATTTATTTATAAATAATCTCTAATTTGGGTTTTAGCTTTTGCTTTAACCCAAAAGTTATATAAGAGTATTATTTTTAACTTTCCTTATAATGTATATTCTGTGTGATGTGTAATTTAAGGAATTGCTTAAAATTTTCTTTGTGGCCTAAGACGTTGGCCAAATTTTACAATACTCATGGATATTTGCAAAAATCTTTTTTTCTTAGGAATAAGAAACTATTAGGGACAAAGATCTATATGTTATTTCAGTAACATATCCCATTCTAGGCGAGGGTTGTGCACACTTGTGTTTCTTGTTCATGCCCTGTTTTCTAAAAGCTCATACTTAAAAGTGTTCACTAAAGCCAATTAAGCTAGCATTTCAATACATGAACATTACCTGTGAAACTTCCTCACATGAGTTTTTCTCATAATTTTGTCCACAATATTTTAATTGAGCTATTTCATTTATTTCAAACTCTCTAGATGTGACGTTTTTAAATTTGCTGAGTCAATATGTGTATTTAGCAAAAGAAATAGTACACAGATACCAAAAAAAGAAAGAAAGAAAGAAAGAAAATGAAACAAACAAAAAAAGGAAAAAAAGAAAAAGAAGACTATCCAATTATTTTTCTTTTATTACTCACACTCCTAAATTGCTCAATGTTAAATTTCTGGTATGTATATTTTGATAATTTTGCCCTAGACCATCATGAACAACTATTTATCTTCTTTAAAGTAAGAAAAAGGTAGCTAGATATTCTCAGTAAAGAAGTTCTGTTATGAAATAATAGGTGAAAACTTATGGAATCTGTAAAGGTAATTGCAGAACTCACTTCCTGAGTACCTTATCTTTAATGAGAGAGAGAGAGAAGAAAGAAAGAAAAGAAAGAAAGAAAGAAAGAAAGAAAGAAAGAAAGAAAGAAAGAAAGAAAGAAAGAAAGAAACAGAAGAGAGAAACAGAGAAAGGAGGGAAGAAGTGAGGGAGGGAGGAAGGGAGAAAGGGAGGGAGGGAGGCAAAGGAAAGAGAAAAAAGAAAGAAACAGAAAGTTTCCTAGACATTTTTCTTAGTGCTAGATTTCAAATGTACCGATGTCATGACTTTGAGAAATTATGTCTTAGAAATACTTTTTAAAGCTTCTGCACGGCAAAGGAAACAACCCACAAAACTAATAGGCAACCAACGGAATGGGAAAGGATAGTTACAAACGACATATCAGATAAAGGGTTGAGGGGCGCCTGGGTGGCTTAGTCGGTTAAGCGTCCGACTTTCGCTTAGGTCACGATCTCACGNCCCTAGCACAATTAAATTCTTAACTGTATATTATGCATGCTATTATAAAAAAAAAAGAAATATTTTTTAAGTAAATGCTGTGGACTGAATGTTTTATACCCCCCTCCCCAATTCTTATATTGAAACCCTAATTCCCAGGGTAGTGGTATTTGGAGGAGAGGTCTTGGGAAGTGATTAAGTCATGAGAATGAAGCTCTTGTGAATGTGATTAGTGTCCATATAAGAGACGCTAGAAAGACAATCAATCTCTCTTTTAGGTATGTGAGGATGGCAAGGAGGTAGCCATCTGCAAACTAGGAAGAGGGCTTTCATCAGACTTTGAATCTGTTGGTCCTTTGAATTTGGACTTCCAGCCTCTAGAACTGTGGGAAATAAATGTTTATTGCTTAAGCCACCCATTCTATGGTAGTTTTGTTATAGCAGCCCAAACTGGTTAACACAGTGTGTCCTTTGGTAATGAGCATTATGTATCGATTTTATCAATCATACATATCATTATACATATAAGTTTGTCAAAAATCTGGATATGATATTATATAGCTACAGTAATCAAACAGTATAGTGTTGGCAAAGGAAGGGATTAATAGATCAATGGAACAGAATAGAGAGCCCAGAAATAGACCACATAAATACAGTCAACTGATATCTGACACAGAACAAGGACAATACAATGGAGCAAAGATAGTCTCTTCTAGTATATATTTTATTTTAGAAAAAGAGAGGACACAAGCCAGGGAGAGAGGCAGAGAGAGAGAGACAGACAATAAGTAGGCTCCATGCTCAGGATGGAGCCCAATGTTGGGCTTGATCCCACAACCCTGGGATCATGACCCAAGCCAAAATCAAAAGTCAGACACTCAATCAGCTGAGCCACCCAGGCACCCCAAAGATTGCATCTTCTATAGGTGGTACTAGACAACTGGACATCCAGATGCTAAAAATTAATCTACCTGTCTTATACCTTTCAAAAAGCCTATTCATAGATCCAAATGCAAAACAAAAAAACTACAAAATGCCTAAAAATTAACATAAACCAAAACCTAGATGACCTTGGATATGTCAGTCACTTTTTAGATACAATATCATAGTCATAACCCATGCTAGAAAAGATTGGTAAATTGGCCTTTACTAAAATTTAAAAAATTCTGCTCTAAGAAAAACAATATGAAGAGAATGAGAAGACAGGCCACACACTGGGAGAAATTGTTTGCAAAATCATATCAGATAAAGGACTAGTATCCAAAATATAAAAAGAATACTTAAAGTCCAACATAAAAGAAACAAACAACCCAATTAAAAAATGGGCCAAAGACCTGAACAGATATTTCACAGGGGAGATGCACAAATGATAAATAAACATATGAAAAGAAACTCCACATCATTTGTCATCAAGGAAATGACAACAAAAATGAGATATCAGTATATACCTATTAGAATGGCCAATATCTAAAACACTGACAACACCAAATGGCTGTGAGAATATGAAGTAACAGGAACTCTCATTTATTGCTGCTGGGGACAGTTTGACAGTTTCTAATTTTTTATATTTTTTTAAATTTATTTTTAGAGTCAGAGAGAGAGCGCAAGCAGGGGAGGTTCAGAGAGAGAGGGCGACACAGAATCCAAAACAGACTTCAGGCTCTGAGCTATCTGTCAGCCCAGAGACCAATTGCAGGGCTCGAACCCATCAACCATGAGATCATGACCTGAGATGAAGTTGGATGCTTAACTGACTGAGCCACCCAGGCACTCCTAGTTTGACAGTTTCTACAAACTCATCTTAACTTATGATCCAGCAATCTTGCTTCTTGGTGCTCACCCAAAAGAGTTCAAAACCTTTGTCTACACAAACATTTGCCTATGGGTATTTATAGCAGCTTTATTCACAGTTGTCAAAATTGAAAACAACAAGGTTTTCTTCGGTAGGTGATAGAATAAAGAAACTTGTATATTCAGACAATGTAATATTATTTGGTGCTAAAAAGAAATGAGCTATCAAGGCATGAAAAGACATAAACCTAAATGCATATTAGTAAGTGAAAGAAACCAATCTGAAAATATAGTAAATATTGTATGAGTCCAACTATGTGAATTTCTGGAAAAGGCAAAACTTCGGAGACAATTAAAAAAAAGTCAGTGGTTGCCTGGGGTTGGGGCTGGGGTGCAGAGCACAGAGAATTTTTAGGACAGTGAAAATACACTGTATGATATTATAGTGATGGGTACCTGTCATTATACTTTTGTGCAAACCCATAGAATGTATAATACCAAGGATAAATGCTACTGTAAACTCTGGACTTTGGGTAATTGAGATGGGTCAAGGTTTGTCAATAGTAGCAATGTATAGTCTAGTGTGGGACACTGAATACCTAAATGAATTAGTTAAGTTCAACTCCAAGAGACAATATCCATTTGTAAATGGGCTCCTTGGATTGTCATGCCTGAAATTTAGCTCCTCTAAATGCCTTGTACTTCTATATCTTTGAAATCAAGAGTATGAAAGGATAATAAAATCTGCCCATTATGGGGCACTGGGGTGGCTCAGTAGCTGGGTGACTCTTGATTTCTGCTCAGGTCATGATCCCGGGGTTGTGAGATCAAGCCCTGATTAGGCTTTATGTGGAGCATGGAACCTAGTTAAGATTCTCTCTCTCCCTCTGCTCCCCTCCCCTGCCTATACACACTGTCTCTAATGATAGCAATAATAATAATAAATAATTATATTTTAATCTGTTATTTTCATTTTCAAGAAAATAATTTAAAAATGAAACCATACAAATAAAAAAGAGAGTGAAAGATATACAATTTAAAACTGTTGTGCAAAGGCTGAGACCACATTTTGATAGGCTATACTTGCATTTGGCTTACAGATCATTCTATTTAGTGTCTAAATGTTCTGTATATGCAAAAGGTTCTGTAAACCTAAAGAAGTCAATTATGCAGTTTCCTCCACTTGTCAGAAAGGTAAAGCACACTTAGGAAGGTCAGGATTATTTCAGCTCTAAATTGAGGAATGTCTGCATCAAAGAAACCTTCAAGTGACCTTGGCCATGCTCCGCTTACTAACCAGTCCCGACTTAACATGATGACATATATCATATTCAACAGAAAACTTCAAAGAAATCAGGGTACTGGGTGCCTATGATGGATGCTAAGTGATGAAATCTCAACTCTGATGCTTATTATTTGTTTTGACATTATTGACACACATTACACAATCTGTTACTTAAGAGATTTTGATGAAAAAAAACCAAACAATGCAGCAATAAGGTTTCAATTTTTAAAAAGCCACATTGGCAAGCATTTCTAACACCCAAGCTCCAAAGAATTTAAAAGCACTTTACAAATTATATTTTCCTCAATAGAAAAGGAAAGAAAAACACCTTAAAACAATGTGAAAGAGCAACATGGGACGATATAAATAAATTTTGTAGCTATAAGTAATAGACTAATAATACAGCCATGAAACTATATATGTGGCTTTATGTTTGTATTTAGTGTCATGGGGGAATATTCATGTCATTTTAAGAATTAAATTAAATTAAAGAACATAAGTGCATGATGATTCCACTTGGTTATGTGATATATTTGTATGTGTGTGCACATATATATATATATATATATATATATTTGTATGTGACAACATGCATGTATATACATTTTCATGAATTTCTTTGCTTTTTAAAATTTTAAAAATTTTTAAAATTTTTTAAATTGATTTTTGAGAGAGAGAAAGACAGCATGAGCAGAGAAGGGTCAGAGAGAGAGGGAGACACAGAATCTGAAGACGGGCTCCATGCTCTGAGCTGTCAGCACAGAGCCCGACGCGGAGCTTGAACCTGCTAACCGTGAGATCATGACCTGAGCCTAAGTCGGACGCTTAACCGACTGAGCCACTGAGGCACCCCTGAATTTCTTTGCTTTTATATTCTCTCCCCATATTTTCTGGCAGGCCAGAATTATTTTCTCCCTCTTTCATCTAGTTTATGGATGTGTATGACCAAAGAGATTTTCTCCAGGTAAGAGTTTCTGGTGTTTTCCCAGGGGAAGGTTTCTGGGAGCTGCTATGCCTTCTGTGTAGCCCCAGTTCCCAGTATAGATGCCCAGCACAATTATGATTTCCTCTGGCATCATTCTAGCTTCTGACACATGACTATCACCCTCTGACCCTGCTAACTCCCCCTCCTCCCTTTCTTCCTTTAGAGTAAGGTTAGTGATGATGTCATCTGGTTGGCATATTGTCTCCATTTGGATTCTCAGTTCTTCTACCACCAGGGTATATGATATTAAACTCTTTTTGTTTTATTTCCTAAAGGTTCCTATGTGCTGGTTCGGCCCTGATGAACATCACTCTCATACACACAGATGCGCAAAGAAACAGTGCTTTAAAAATAATCATAATAAACAAACAAACAAAAAAAGATAGGCAACCTGGGTGGCTCAATCTGTTAAGCGTCCAACTCTTGATTTCGACTCAGGTCATGATCTCACAGCTTGTGAGCTTGAGCCCTGAGTCTGCTCTGTGCTGAAGGTGCAGAGCCTGCTTAGGATTCTGTTTCTCTCTCCCTCCCTTTCTCTGTCCCTCTCCACCTTTCCCCCCTCCCTCAAAGTAAATAAATAAACTTAAAAGTTTCATAAAGAAAAAAAAGAAATTAAAAAAAAGAAACTGTTGGAGTCTTTATAGATGGTCCCCAAGTAATCCTACTCTAGAACCCATTCTCTAGAGCCTCATGCTAAATTTCTTCCTCGATCAAATTTACTCTGGCCTATGATATTTAAATAAATTTGACTTAAGTCACTCTGTCCATACTCTGGGAAGATTAGTGTGCTTCCTCAGGTTTTTGATTCTGTCTAGAACTTAATGATCTTGTGGCTTCTTGTTCTAAGTTTCTGCTCTCACGGGATTTAATCTCATTTATTTTTCTGCTCTAATTTATGCAGAGGTGTTTAGTTACCTGGTCTCTTTTCTTGAGATTCTGTCTTCTGGACTTCCCCCTTCTCATTCAACATGACTCTTAGGGTATTTTCCTAAATAAAGACAGTTCCTTCCCTAGAACTTCCTAGTTCTTTCCCTAAGAACTCTGTTGCCAGCTGCCACGTTAGTAATTCTTTACCCATCACAGAGATTATTTCTGGCTGATGAGATTAGGGATGACTTTCTTTATGTTAATTTGTCATGTTAAATTATTTTTATAATGAGCACATATTACTTGTATGATTAAAATAACTCTGCCAGCCACAATCATTGTTCGCATTTTTCTAAAGAAATAAATTTGCTATGAGTTCAGAATTCTTAAACTATAAATTCACCACTGCCCCAAACTCAAGAGACGTTTTTCAAGCAAAGGAGTAATTGATTTAACATACACAGTTTGAGATCAAATATTTAATAAAAGGGAGGAGCACTTAATTCATTTTTCACACACCAAAAGAAATAAATTATTACAGTTATAGAGTAATTACTTGAGTTCTGCATAATAGTGTTTTGTGACAGGCTTTGCCTTAATTCTGGTTCTTAATTTTTAATAGTAGCATAAAGTGATAAGAAAAGTAAATCAAAACCAAAAACTGTTGAGGATGTATAATTTAGGATATAACCCATTATTCATTCCCACAAATCTCTAAGAATTGAAAATCTAGCATAATTAAAATACACTATTACTTACAGTAAATAGACCATTGAAAGTGACACACACACACACACACACACACACACACACACGATTTTGTCTTAACAGTATCTGTTGTAATGAGATTTGGCCTCTATAGATCCCTCCACATGGAAAATACATAAAACAATGAAAAGAGAGCCTAAAAATGAATAATTATTGAGTTTCACCCAGTTTGGTAATACCCATGTTAAAAGGACTTAACTTAAAAATCAAAGATACTTTATTAAGAACCAAGTGGTCCCTGGAAGTAAAAGGAGATGATGATAATTTTGAATTTTCCCTTTGAATCATGTATAGCTCTTAGTTAAGAAACATTGTTAAACATCTAGGTGAAAGGCAATGTGTAAGATACCAAAGTACCCAGAGATAAGAGTCAAAATTCTCCCTCTTGAAGAATGCTCACACTAGAGGAAGGGCAGACAGACGTTCATGATACAATCCAATGTGATAAGTGAATTATAGATATCCTCAGTGTGCTATAAGAGTCTTGGAAATTTCAGGGGAAAGTGGAGAGATGACTCTAACTGGGGCTGAATGAAGGGACAAAGACTCTGTCCCAGACCAAAGTTTGGTTGGCTCCTCTGAGCCTTCTTCTCCACCAAACTCGATTTGGGCCCTCATCTGGTTGTTGGTCTGCTCCACCAAGTCTTAGCAAAGAATCCTGCTAAGTCATCACAAACCTTGATAGCTGGTCAGGTTCCTCATCTCCCATCTTGGATGTCTAAGTCCTTGGCCTGCCTTTAGCACATATCTTGTTTGGTCAGTTTATTAAGAGTCGCCCTACCCTAATGTCTCTCTTCTTTTAATAACTATCCATCCACTGACCCCTTCACCCTGC
Organism: Crocuta crocuta; assembly: GCF_008692635.1. Lineage (NCBI taxonomy): Eukaryota > Metazoa > Chordata > Mammalia > Carnivora > Hyaenidae > Crocuta > Crocuta crocuta. The sequence continues at coordinate 10,596,695 of NW_027536464.1, forward strand.
CTGTTAGCTATAAATCCCCACTGGTTCTTGTTGTATTTAGAGTTGAACCTGATTTCTCTCACCTACTGCTGTAACCCTATTACAACACTCTTGTATCAAGTCTCTTACCGTTTTAGCAAACGTCAGAATAATTTTCTTTTTAATGGAAGGCTTCCTGGAAAGGCTTGGAATGGACCTAAATCATGAAGGATAAGGAAGAACAGACTGTGAAAAATAAAATAAATAAATAAATAATTTTAAAAAATAAATAGCAGTGAAGAACATTCTTCATTCGTTCCTCTTCTTCACAGGCAGAGGAAAGGCCTTTACAAGAGCAGATAGCCTGACGAATCTGTTATGTTTGGAGCAGCATGGATTTGATGTGGTTGGAAAGTAAATGCACTGACATGGTGGTGTGAGATGAGGCTGGAGACATTGGCCGAGGACTGTTTCCATGAAGGATCTTGGGTACCTGACCAAGGAGTTTGTATTTACTCCAAATAACATTTGTACTTTGTCCATTAAAGTATGTTAAGCAGAAATGTGAGACTGTTGGATTTTCCTTTTAGAAGGACCATCGTGGCAGCTATGTGGAACATGACTTGAGGCATGCTTGTTTGGTGGCTGGCACGCCTAGCCTAGGAAGCTCAAAGATTAGTGGGTAGTGAGGGTCTCAGTGAAGAACCAATGGGTGGGACTGGACTGATTCACCCAGACATCGGTAAGAGAGAAAGTTCTACCACCAAGGATCAGCCATAAGCCTTCCCCCTCTCCTCGACTGGGTTTCCCTGACTGCAGTAATGGAAAGGGTGGTGGATCATTTATTGAAATAGCATATATAACAAGAGGGAGGGGGTTGGAGGAAAAGATGATGATTTCACGTTTTTCCCCCCTTAAATCCCATTATGAGAAATTTAGAGAATGGAAATTGCTAAACGGCTGTGCAGTCTTTGGAATTAGCTGTGTAAGACCAAATTACAGTAATTCATAACTATAATCATTCTAAATCCATTTGATTTTAATATGTTTCAAATATTTTTTACTGTATAATTTACAAGAAAATTGTTCTATATTAAAATGGTCATTTTCTCTAATTGCATATTACCAAATCAGGGTAGACTATGAAACAGAAATGTGTCTGGGTAAATTTGCAAGGCAGGATGAGAGAGAATTGCTGAAGTAGCTTATTGCTAAGCTCTTCTGGGTAGAATAGCACAGAAGATTCTAGGATGTCTTATTTCTGATGATATTTTTTTAAACTGACAAACAGTGAATTTACATTGTCATTAATATTGAGGGTCTTTTGGTCTCTCTTTCTCTTGAGGTATTCAATTTAAATCCTTATAGGCTTAAGCTGATTTAAAAGAATGTTCTGAACTTTTGACAATTTTAACTGGAAAGCAGAGCGGAGAGTTTCCCAAAAGAAACTTTGCTCGAATAGAGATAGAAAATGCATTTAGAAATGATAATATTTACTAATCCATTGGAAAAGGTTCCAATATGTATATACATGTCAACATTTCCTGCAAATACCATTGGACAAGATATATGGACATCTGAAGATAATTATATTTCTAGTAGCCCTCAAATATTCCTCATAAAACGACAATTCAAACAACAGCACTGAATGGACCTTGCACACATCCCCATTGCCATCATAAAGAGCTTAATACACAATATGCCATTATCCCTTAAACACACTTGGCAACATAAGGTGTATACTTATTTTATGATGAAACTATGAGACTGAGACTATGCTCAGGTGGCAAAAATGGTCACTAAATAAATATATTGCTGGTGACACCTGTCTTCAGAGAAAAGGTCTCTATAGGCATACAAATAAAAAAAAGATCAGTACATATTACTTGTAGGAATTGTACCAAGGATAAATGGAAAGGGGTTAAATATGGAGGTAAATTACCACCCACACAGCATAAACTCCTAATGTCAATCTACAGTTGCAAGGCAACATTATGTTGGTCTTACTTTTATCTGGAAAAATGGGTAAGTGGGGAGGGGAGAGGATTTCTGGGCCACCTTGCAGTGTCACTTCGAATAAAAGCAAATATTCATTAGTAAGTCAATGAAACAAAACCATTATAATAACAGATTGGACTTTACATTCTAATCCTACAATGATGCAAAACCTCAACAGGAAGCTCTTTCCCTGTCATAGCAGACTGGAGGTGATATAAATGGAACTCTGTTCTAAGGGTAATTCCAGGGGTGCCTGGGTGGCTTGGTTGGCGAAGCATCCAGTTTCAGCTCAGGTCATGATCTCACAGTTCGTGAGTTTAAGCCCTACAGCAGGCTCTGTGCTGACAGCTCGGAGCCTCGAGCCTGCTTCAGATTCCTGTGTCTCCCTCTCTCTCTGCCTCTCCCCTGCTCATGCTCTGTCTCTCTGTCCCTGTCTCTCTCTCTCTCTCAAAACTAAGTATTAAAAAATTAAATAAATAAATAAAAGGTAATTTCAGGTGGCTTGTGTGTGTGTGTGTGTGTGTGTTTGTGTCTGTAGTTTGAAATAGTTTAGTCCCTAATTGAGAATACCTATGTTCATTTACAGATTTGAAAAAGAAAAAAAAGCAAACCAAAATGTTTCTATTACAAATAAGTGTTATGCAATCACAGAATCACAGATACCTGGGAACGTCAGGAGCTGTACTAACAACCAACTACTACTGAATTCAATAGTGTATACATTTTTTTAGTCCTTAACAAGGTGACAGATGATTTATTTGGGGATTAAGTTTAGCCTGATACTCTGACTTTCTTTTCTTTTCCTGGACCACTAGTAGATTGGATTAGGTTTAATAGTTTCTTTGAAAGGCTAACGGATGACACAGATTATTTCTAGCTTTTTCAACGAATGCAGTGATGAAAAAAGACATGTCATAGGGCACAGGATTGAGAAAAGTCAGATGGTACAGGAAATAATCTCAGCATTTACTAATACGCTCAGCCAAGAACATAATTGCTAAAATAACCTTGAAAGGGGTGAAAGTACTGAATACTGCAGTGGTGATTACCCTGATTTTAATTACTCTGGTTTAAATGGAATGAAATAGGGCTCTAACTCCGTTAATTAACAAGCCTATCCACAGGTGATCTCTAAATGCTCCGTGTATAGCTTCCATTAATGCAGGAAACGTACACGCCTAGAAATGGCAAGTCTGCATATTAAACCCAATTATGCAGTTTACAAGAGAATTGGCGTTCTTTTATTTTTCCACAAGAAAATTATAGTGAAGGGTGATGAGAGAAATCAGAAAGAGTGGGGCAGAGGGAATGTTGCATACATTAATGGATAATGATCTAGAGGCAGTGCCTTTCTTGAATTAGTTCATTTTTAAGGAGAACAAAGGAGCTTTCCTGCTGGGTACATTTTCAGTAGGATGCCTGACTGGCTTAGTTTTTATCTGACCACGATGCAGTTTCAATTAGCAGTAGCACTTACAAAACTAGTAGCAGTCACTGTACCAGAAAATATGAGTCTAAAGGGTTGAAAGATACTTTAGATGTATGCCGGAGACGTATAAGTGTGCACTCCTGACCATCCTGGTCCTTAATAGTCTCTGCAGGTTTTGAGAATTCAGAGTGGGTGTCATATCACATCTATACCATGTCCTCTACAACTTCTTTTTTCTCTCAATCTCTCTCTGTCTCTCTCTGTCTCTCTCTCTGTCTCTCTCTCTCTCCCCCTTATTTTACTTGCCTAACTATGCTTCGGGCAAAGTCAAAAGATGGCTTCCTTCTACTTTATATCAGTAATACAAGCTTGGATGACTTGTTTTTACCATTAGGAAAACTACAACACATAAACTGACTCAAATCCACTGCTGATTTTTTTAAAATGCAATATTTCCAAATGTGCAAAAGGCTAAAATTGAAAGAGGAGATCAGGGGATCGATGGGCCAGCCGGTCTCCTAGCAAATGGGAAGAACCATGTCGAACAAACACAATTCCAGAAAAATGATAGGGATGGTTTGCAAGGTCAGTGTGCCTTTTCTGAGACGTTCCAAATCACGGACTAGAAAACTCAGACTCAAATGAACCCCTAACTGAAACAGAAGGTGAGCTTCTTCCAAGATGCCTGGTGGTTTTCCACAATTTAGGCTTACCAAGGAACAGTACTGGAGGGAGAGATGATTTCCTCTTGATTGCTTCCTCTCTGTTAGGATATAACCTGCCACCAGGTATGTAACTTACTTATAACCTTCAGATCTGAAAAGTTTTTCACATATCATAGGGGAATAACTAAAAAAAAATTTAATATTTATTTTTGAGACAAAGAGAGACAGAGCACAAGAGGGGGAAGGACAGAGAGAGAGGGAGACACAGAATCTGAAACAGGCTCCAGGCTCTGAGCTGTCAGCACAGAACCTGATGCGGGGCTTGAACCCAGGAACCTCAAGATCATGACCTGAGCTGAAGCCAGATGCTTGACTAACTCCCAGGTGCCCTTCATATGGGGGATTAGTTAAATCAAAGAGAAAAAAATCACAATTTTCTTACTCAGTTACATCCAGAAAAGATCTTAGTTACAAGAGGGAAGTATGGGTTATAAAAAAAAAACATATTTCACAATATAAAGCATAATTTAAAAATGTCCAAATATCTATACCCAAGTTATTTGTCATTCTCAAAGTGCATCTCAGGGGTCAGCAAATTGCGCTTCATGGGGGGCGCCTGGGTGGCTCAGTCAGTTAAGCATCCGACTTCGGCTCAGGTCATGATCTCACGGTTTGTGGGTTTGAGCCTCACATCAGGCTCTGTGCTGACAGCCGGGAGCCTGGAGCCTGTTTCGGATTCTGTGTCTCCCACTCTCTCTCTCTGCCCCTCCCCCACTCATTCTCTGTCTCTCTCTGTCTCAAAAATAAATAAACTATAAAAAAAAATTTTAAAAATTGTGCTTCATGGGTCAAACCTGGATCTCCTCCTGAACACAGTCATACTATCGGTGTAGGTATTATTTGCCTGCTTGATAGCTCGAACGGCAGAATTTAGTAGTAGCAACAGCAAAACCCCAAATATTTATCTGGCCCTCTATGGAGAAAGTTTGCTAAAAGTGATGTGACTTCAACTTCATTTAAAGAAAAGTAGAATGTTTTGGGGGGGGGTGACTGGGTGGCTCAGTCGGATGAGCGTCTGCTTTTGGCTCAGTCATGATCTCACCGTTCCTGGCTTTCAGCCCCGCATCATGCTCTCTGCTGTCAGTACAGAGCCTACTTCATGTCCTCTGTCTTCTTTTCTCTCTCCCCCTCCTTGGCTCCTACTCTCTGTCTCTCTCAAAAAATAAACATTAAAAAAATTAAAGAAAAGTAGAATATTTTCATTAAGTTTTCCTGAGGTGTCATGACTTAAAAAAAATCTTTAAATGATATACCGCCAACTTTCAAATATGTAAATATGAGACAAAGAACAAATCCCCGCATGATCATAAGCAAGGAGCTGTTAGTGGTGCTGTAGTGATGAGGTAAATGTAAAACCAAGGCACATTATAGACTAGAGGCTTCAGGAAAAACAATTCTCAATGTTTATCCTTCACTTAAAATATGACATTGCCTTAAAACCCCTCTTATCTATAAATCAAGAAGAGAACCAAAATGTATTCCTAGATACTCAGAGACAGATATTCATGAACTGAGTGCTTTCATTCACATCAATTCCTAACCTAGCGTATTGTAAAAATAGTAAATATTCTTTAAAATGTCAGCCCGTGGTTAGAACAAAACATACAATTAATGAGGCCTTGCAGTTGGAACAGAAAGATATCTCTATTCAAACGATTGACATTTAAGTTACCGTAGATATACACACAGATGTCCCTTGTACCATTAAAATACAAACCAGTCTGGCACCTGTACCCAGCTATGCGAAACATAGCAGAAGAATTACGAGCAGGGAAATCAAAGGGTAAGATCTCAATCCAGAATAAATAAGTGTAGAAAACTGTCCTGATAGCTATTAGCATGAAACTGTCATTTTTTTTTAATTTTAAAGTTTATTTAAATACAAGTTAGTTAACATTTAGTGTGATAATAGCTTCAGGAGTAGAATTTAGTGATTCATCACTTACATATAACAACCAGTGCTCATCCCAACAAGTGCCCTCCTTACTTCCCATCCCCCGTAGAGCCCATCCCCCCCCAACACCTCTCTAGCAACCCTCAGTTTGTTCTGTTTATTTAAAAGTCTTTTATGGTTTGCCATAAGAAATTGTTATTAATATTGATTTACTGGTAAATTAAAAAAAGATACGTGAGAAAAAATATACATATGTGTGTGTGTGTATATATATATTTATATGTATATACATGCACATGCTGTTCAGAATACTATTTATGTGGTCTATTTCACCATGTTGATTTTTTAACTGATGTTTTTAACTCATGTAAATTCTCAAGTGAAAGAAACTGTGAAGTTATTTTATTTTATTTTTTTAGGTTTATTTATTTTTGAAAGAGAGGGCAAAAGTGTGCCCATGCAGGGGAGGGGCAGGGAGAGAGAGGGAGACAGAGAATCCCAAGCTGGCTCCATGCTGTCAGCACAGAGCCCAATGTGGGGCTCGAACTCATTAACCATGACATCATGACCTGAGCGGAAATCAAGAGTTGGATGCTTAACCCACCAAGCCACCCAGGCAGCCCTGGGTTATTTCTTTTTACCACTTATTCATTTCCATCACTGATTCAACTCCTATATATGCAAGCTATTTGGTGAACATCTATTTTATGCCTGGCACTGGTACCTTCTATTCAGCAATAAGGAAAACAGAAATCTGTGTTTTCATGGACTGAACAATCTAACCTCTAAGGGCCAAACTTGGTGGCTCTATTTTCAAATGTTTATCCCAATCTAGTAAGTTCTCCCACCCCTACCACTACCGTGCAAGTCACATCACCATCATCTCTTGTCTGGATAATTTCATTAACTTCCTGATTGGTGCCCCTGCTTCCGCCCTCATCCCCAAGTTATGTTTTTCAGATCAGAACTAGAGTAATTCCATTAAAACTTGATAATAGTGCATCTTCCTTTTGAAAGTCCCCCAATGGTTTCCCACTTTGTGAGAATAAAGTGAAAAGTCCAAGTGTGTACCCTGAGCCCCATCTCAGATCTCACCTCCTACATCTCTTCTTCTACACCAAACCCATGGGACTCTCCACTGCCCTTGAAAACACCAGGCATAAGGAAACACCTGTCTCAGGAGTGATGAACTTGTTCCCTCCACAGATATTCCCCTCCCCCGACCCCTGGGAAGCCACGTGCCTTGCTTTCTCCCTTCATTCCTGTTTCTGTCCAAAGGCCACCTTGCTTTTGACCTTTACAGAGTCTCTTGTGTGAGCTCACTGAAATAACAGAAACATAAAAGAGGAAGATCATAGAATCTTTGTAAAATAGATTTCACAATTTTTAAAAGTACAGTTGATTCAAAATAAGGAATAATTGATGTTGAAAGTCCTTTCTAATGACTCTAAGATGTTTATTTTTAGTAATTCATGTTGAAATCATTAATGAAAACTATGGAGGGCTGGCCATGGATCTTTTTATTTTCTCATTTTTTAATAAACTCAGATATAATACATACCCCATATTAAGAATTGCTTATGTAGATAAACTGTATACAGTAAGGAATGAAAATGCATTACGTTTGAAGGAAACAAATGCAATATAAGTAATATCAAATGTAATATAAGTAAATATCAAATGTAACATAAGTAAATGAATACTATTTAATATTTGCCACCAGATTTTTTAGCCTCAGGACAACAGATTAATATAAGCAAATGTTCATCCTGTCTGTATGTTCACCCTGACTTTCAGATATGTAAAGTAATATACCAGTAAAAGTAATACCCAGGTAAAGTAATACCAGTACTTGGTTGTTCTTTCTTCTGAATCAGTTACATCATTTTTTTGACTCATTACCATTTTTACATTCACAAAATGTGTGTTTTTACTTAATAAAAATACATTGAAGTTCATTTCAACCCCTGTAAACTCCGTTTAAAAATAAATAATACCAGCCATTTGCAACTACGTGGATGGAACTATAAGGTATTATGATAAGTGAAATTAGTCAGTCAGAGAAAGACAAATATCGTATGACTTCACTCTTATGTGGAATTTAAGATACCAAACAGATGAACATAAGGGAAAGGAAGCAAAAATAAGGTAAAAACAGGCAGGGGAACAAAACATAAGAGACTCTTACATATGGAGAACAAACAGAGGGTTCCTGGAGGGGGTGTCGGAGGGGGGGTGGGCTAAATGGTGAGGGGCATTAAGGAATCTACTCCTGAAATCATTGTTGCACTATTTGCTAACTTGGATGTAAATTTTAAAAAGTAAATAAAAATAAAAATAAATAATACCAAATTCACTTCTCTAATTTAGCTAATTATATTATACTATAAGTGAAAAACCAACAGGCTAGATTAAAAATTACAAAGGATGTGGAGTGCCTGGGTGACTCAGTCGCATAACCATCTGACTCTTGACTTAAGCTCAGGTCATGATCTAGCTGTTGGTGAGATGGAGCCCCACATTGGGCTCTGCACTGAAAGCATGGAACCTGCTTGCGATTCTCTCTCTCCCCGTCTCTCTCCCTCTTCCTCTGTCCCTTCCCCTCAATCCCCACCTGTCTATCAGTAAATAAATAAACATTTAAAAAAATTACAAGGGACGTAAAAATACACTGATTAAACATTCTGTCTATCCCTGTTTTCTTCAGACTCTTGCTTTCCCAGCGACAGTCATATAATTCTGGGCTTCCTCATCCTGGAACAAAACAAACACACCAGCAAGCACACAAGTTTCATCCTCTGTCCCAAAGGTGAAAAGTGGAGCTGGGAGACATAAGGAGCTTTGCCAATACCACAAGGATTTTGCATGGGGCAAAATTAAAGCCAAGATCCTCTCTCTGACGTTAACTTCAGGCAAAGGCCTTCAGAGGCTCTCCCTTCCAGGTCAAGCACGCAGATTCAGGAAACAGGATAATCTGGGTTTAATCCCAGCTATTTTATCCACTAGCTGTTAATTTACTTAATCTCTTTAAGCTATGTAGCCTCATCCCTTTGAGAGTATTATAAAAATAGGACCTACTGTACAGGCTTATCATGAAGAATGATGAATGTAAAGTGCTTGCTCTAGTACCTGGCACTTAATTCATGTTCAATAAATATGAGGTATTGTTATTAGTCCTCATTCCATGTCACTATTGTGTCTCATGTATTAAATCTCTATTTTTTTTGTTTTTTTAATGTTTATTTTTGAGAGAGAGAGAGAGAGATAGAGAGAGAGAGAGAGAAAGAGAGAGAGAGAGAGAATGGGCAGGCTCCAGGCTGAGGGAGCCCGATTGGGGTTCGATCCCATGAGTTTCATGAGATCATGACCTGAGCCAAACTCAGACTTTTGACCCACTGAACCACCCAGACTCCCCTGTGTTGATTCTTTAAAAAATGCACAGCTTTCCCTTTTGATTCTCTTGCCAAGATGACTTCTATGTGGCGTGAAATCTCTTTATGCTTACCATCATCACTGTAGTGGGGGCTTCACCCCTTCCCTGCAGCAGGATACTAGCTGGTATCAGGACTGCTTATCTCCTACGTTCTTGCACAACCAGCATTCTCTTAATGCTGCCTTCACCATGCTAGTCCTCTGCTCTTTCAATGGTACCCTCTGTTTCACCACAGTTAGACTAGACTTCCCAGGCAACTTTCAAACTGCTCATTCTCAGAACTAATAACCTCATGTTTTATAGCAGCAAGTGGTTTTTGCAAACTCCGCCCCAGCCCTCTTCCCTCAAGTCACCATGACAACATGGTGTAGTAGTTGAGCATGCTGTTTTTTGAAATCAAGGACATTGAGTTCAAATCTTGCCTCCCCCAGTATCTGCAAGAGGCAGGTTACTCAATCTTGGTAAACTTGTTTCCTCCTGTATAAAATGAAGCCATTAATAGTAAAAGTATGCTCTACCAGGACTAAATAAGATAAAGCCTGGGATCTGCCCCATAGTCAGCCATCAGTAGATCCCTGAGGGAGCGCATATCTGGTCTTCTCTCTTCACTCTTCTGCCCAGCCAAAGCTACTCATCATTCATGCACCATCTCTTGTATTCTACTTCTTAGGTAACCTTTTTTTAAGAAGCTCTAGACCATTGTCTAGCTCCTTACTGGTTATGCTTTACTTCATTTTCCCAATAGATTATAAGTCTTCTGAGGACAGGGAATACATTGTATCCTCTAGTAGCCTTCAGAGTACCTGGTATAGATTGCAGAGTCTGCAAAACTGCCTACCTGCCACCTCAGCTTCCTGAGGGATGTGAGACCAAAATGAGATAAGAGCAGTCATTGGAAAATATGACAGACTTAAATCCTTTGGACTTCTTGTCATTTTTTAAAATCAATACCTCAGAAGTGATGAGGTAGCTCATTATACTTCTCTGACCGTGTCACCTATCATCATTTTTCTACACAGGTAGACTTTATTTAAAAATATTTTTTGACATTTATTTATTTTTGAGAGGCAGAGCGTGAGTGGAGGAGGGGTAGAGAGAGAGGGAGACACAGAATCCAAAGCAGGCTCCAGGCTCTGAGCTGTCAGCACAGAGCCCGATGTGGCACTCAAACTCACAGAATGTGAGATCATGACCTGAGCCAAAGTCAGACGCTTAACCGACTGAGCCACCCAGGTGCCACCACACAGGTAGATTTAGATGATAAACATTAATGAATAAAACCTGGAATTATAGCAAGTAGAGTTAAGAGCTAACAGAACATCGGCACCATCTATATAGGACACAGTCAATATCTTATCATGATGGCCTCTGAAAAAAATACAGCTACCATGTCTTGGCTTATGTCTTCTGTTCTCCAAGTATCATGTGTCTATCTTCAGAGTTTGTTTCCCCAAAGAATAATCTTATTATGTCTCTTCAAAGTGCGTACAAAATCACATTTTGACAGGATAAAGGGCAAAGAAAAGTTGATCCTATTTTATAACATCTATTAATTCTATGAAGACAACATGACATTTTGTGGGTAGCAACAAATGACACTTCTGTCCTTCAGTACGTTCACTCCAGGAATAGAGATAGTAATCTAACGTATCCCTGACATGGCTACTCGTGATAAATGTGTTACAGCTGATGTTTAACAAAATCATCTATTGAAAGAAACTTTGTATTATAAAAGAGAACTATGAAAAACCATCCCATTTGCATTTAATTTTTTTTAATGTTTATTCATTTTTGAGAGACAGAGCATGAGCAGGGGAGGGGCAGAGTGTGAGGGAGACACAGGATCCAAAGGAGGCTCCAGGCTCTGAGCTGTCAGCACAGAGCCCAATGGGGGGCTAGAACTCACTAACCATGAGATCATGGCCTGGGCTGAAGTCGGATGCTTAATGGACTGAGCCACCCAGTTGTCCCCCAATTGCATTTTTAATATTGATGACATAATTAATGCTTTCAGAAACAGTGATAAATTAGTTTACCTGAATATGTTTGTGCTGTGTAAAATTGAATGTAGGGAAAAAATGCTATTCTTCTAGTAATGGAGTGAATAAGTCATAGGGATAAAAGGTACAGTTCAGGGAATATAGTCCATGGTATTGAACTAGTGTTGAATGGTGACAGATGGTAGCTACACTTATGGTGAGCATAGCATAATGTATAAACTTGTGGAATCACTCTGTGGTACACTTGAAACTAATGTAACACTGAGTGTCAATTGTACTTTAGTTTAAAAAAAAATGCTATTGCAAAAAATCCTTGAGGAAAGAGCTAATGTAAAATCAGATTAGAACTGTCAGTATGGGGGCGCCTGGGTGGCTTAGTCGGTTAAGTGTCTGACTTTTGCTTAGGTCATGATCTCGCGGTTCGTGGGTTCGAGCCCCGCGTCGGGCTCTGTGCTGACTGCCAGCTCAGAGCCTGGAGCCTGTTTCAGTCTGTGACTCCCTCTCTCTCTGACCCTCCCCTGCTCATGCTGTCTCTCTCTCTCTCTCTCTCCTAGAAATAAATAAAACATTAAAAAAAAAAAAAAGAACTGTCAGTATGTTTCTATCTGTGGTGACTTTCAGCTTAGGAGATATATGCATAATATGCATTACATATATCTATACAATATACATTGAAATATGTTACATATAACATGATTTATTAAATAAATGTGATACAGTTGTTAAAAGAGGTGTTTAAGTAAATTGAAATATTTTTAAAAACACACAGGATGAAACTTAGATTTAATAAAAGCATATAGGGACGCCTTGGTGGCTCCGTCTGAGTGTCTGACTTTAGTTCTGGTCTTGATCTCGGTCTGTGGGTTCGAGCCTGGCATCGGGATCTATACTGATAGCTCAGAGCCTGGAGCCGGCTTCAGACTCTGTGTCTCACTCTCTCTCTGCCCCTCCCCTGCTCACCCTCTCAAAAATAAACTTAAAAATTTATTAAAAATCATATATCTTTTGGGCTAAGAGAGATCTTTTTTTAATTTTACACACTTAATTTGAGATATTTTAACTTTTATCTTACACAAGGAGCCAATTCACCTGAGAAGCAAAGTTTTCTTGGATATAGCTAGCATTAAGTTATCTCTCTTAGTAAAGGGAATAAATCCAGTTTTAAGATTTGTGGGATGAATAGGGTCTTTGTAATGCAATCCTCCCTCACACATATACACACACTCATACTCACACATGGACACACATATCACCCAGCTGCCAGAAATCGGATGCCCCAGGTAGGAGGCATGACCTGGAGCAAGTTGACTTTCATCCACTGAGGAAAATTCCTGGAGAAGTACTCAGCTGAGAGAAGTCAGCCTCCCCAAATCCTATAGGTGAGAGCAGAAGGGCCTGAATCCTGAAGGATTAAAGACATCTGGGAAAAACACCGTAGAATCCACTACAGTGGCCATGCTGGGTGACTTCTGGAAAAGTAAACCTCTGTGTTCTCTTCTTCTTTATGTTTACAAACATTGTACTGTATGCTTCTTCTTCCATAGTAGAGCTACAGCTGCCCCTTCCCTCTGCAAACTTCCCAACATCCTCAAGACTGTGTAACGAATACTCTTCCTCTTTTCTTGCTGAAATTGAAATTTGACCTACTCTAAAGATGTAGCTATCTTAATGATGACCACTTCATTTCCTTTCCACCCCCCCTAGTATGTGGGCCAACATTCTCCTCCATCCTCACTGCCAGATCTTTTCTTCTACACTCCATTGAAACTCAGAATACCTGGATGTTTTATCTTCTACTCTTCCTCCTTTCTACTAACTAATAATGTCTTTGCTACCATCTCACATTTCTCAAAGATGGTGGCACCTGTCTCATGGTATTATTCCATACCCCACATCATCACCCCATTCTAATCAGTGAAGAGCATTCCAGTCAGTGGAGGGAAATATGACAGTGGCTCCACCACAGAAAAGTGGAATGGAGGGCTTGAGCATTAAAATTGGGCCAAAAATTAGAGGTAGTAAAGGACCAGTTAGAGTAGGAAGCCATCATCGGAGGGGAAGATGGCTCACAAAAGGTAGGTTGGGTGGCTCAATTGGTTAAGTGTCCCTCTCTCTTGGCTCAGGTCATGATCTTGTGGTTTGTTAGTTCAAGCCCTGTGTAGGGCTCTGTGTTGACAGTGTGGAACCTGCTTGGGATACTCTCTTTCTGCCTCTCTCCCTGCCCCTTCCCCTGCTCATGTGCTCTTTCTTTCTCTCTCTCAAATTAAATAAATAAACTTTAAAAAAAGTAGGGTGAAGTCAAGTCATGATCACACGATTCATGATGAAGAATGTGGATATTTTGATGTTGGACTGCAGATAGTAGTAGGATGACTAAATGTGACAAGAACTTTCAAAAAATCTCATGGTGAATCTGACAACTTTTATTTAGTTAAGAATTATCAATACATTTTCTTTCCCTTCATTCAGTCCACAGACTTTTGTGAGTCCATCCACAGGCAAGGTTTTAGTTTAAGCACATTGAAAGATGTACACAGTGTTTTGGTATAGGGAACAAATGAATGCTGAGCCCTACTGATTTGTTGATACAGTGTACACTTAATTTAATGTCCAGAAGAAGCAGAAGCAATTTTAGAGAGTTAATCTGCCATCTGGAGTACAAAATATAGGTATATGTTCTTTATTCTATTTTAATCAGGATGCAACTTGGAGTCCATAAAAGAAATTGGTGACAGATTTGGTATGTAGAACATCATAGGTCTTTGTGATGAAGTCTCCATTAGCAAAGTTAAAAGATAAATAACAATTTTGGAGAAATGTTTACATTGCAAAAAATAAACAAAGGCTCTCTTTATGAAGAATTTATAGAAATCAAGAAGAAAAAGATCCATGGAGGAATAGGGCAAAGGGTCTGAACAGGCAATTCCCAGGAATCACAACCAATGGCCAATAAAGGTAAGACTCATTCTACCTCAGCAGTAATGGAGAAAGAGTAATGAGGAATCCAGATGACATTATTTTTGTTTAAGGTCTTGACAAAACTTGTTTTTTTTAATGATAACAGTGATTGAGGGTGTATGAAATCAGTAGTTTAGTTACATACAACTTGGGGGCACATAAATTATATTTGCACTTTTAAGATTAATATGGTAGTATCTATAAATTAAAAATTCACATACCCTTTGGCCTAGCAATTCCAATGCACTCTAGCCAACAAAAGTACTAGCGTGTACAGCCAAAGATTTCTAAGAAGGTCAGTTTTAACAGTACTTAGAAAAAAATTTTAAATGGAGACAACCTAATTACGTATCAAAGGAGGAATGATAAAATAATCTATGAAGTGTTATTTAGCAGTTCTGAGAATGTAGTGAGTTACAGGTCCTGAAGAAGAAAGATCTCATTGGTATATCAAGTGGAAAAAAATGAATTCACATAATAATAGAGTATGATTGAATTTATTATTTGAAAGAAATGATATAGTTGGTGGGCCTGACTGGTTCAGTTGGGAAATCGTACAACTCTTGATCCTGGGGGTGTAGGTTTGAACCCCACATTGGGTGTAGAGAGTACTTAAAAATAAATCTTAAAAAAATTATGTGGTTGCATGTACACGTGTATGCACAAAAAAATATTTTACCAAGTCTGGATGGAAATAGCATAAAAGCAACTACTTCTGGAGAAGGAAATAATTTGCAGAAGGGGGACTTCATGGGAAATTTTCATTGTTTAGTCTGTATAGCACTGCATTATATAAGTCTTTTGCAATAAAAATATATGCGTGTAATTGAAAGAATAAACAATATATATCAAACTTTTCCTAATATTGGAGAAAAACTATAAAGTTAAAGAACACTTAAAGGAAGAAAAAACCATAATTTGATTATTATTGTACTAAAGAGACAAAAAAGAAAAGAAATGAAAAGAAAAGAAACCCAACCCTGAACTGCTCTATGTTTATTTTCTATTGAATTCCAATGCTGTGGTAAAATAGTACATTAAAAGGTAACCACTTTATGATTAAATAAAGGATTTAGCATTGCATATTTCAAAATGTGAATTTGGGTACAAATTAGTTTGCTTCTTTGTTTTCCCTGTAAAGCTTTAGGTGATAAAATTGATAGTTTGCTCTGTGTGTGTGTGTGTGTGTGTGTGTGTGTGTGTGACTGATTCTCAGGCAAAATAAAATCGTTATCACGTGAGAAGGTATTTCCCATTCCATTCAAGCCCTTTAATAGCTTCAGTGCTCCCCTAGGTTATAAAGATCATATTTCTCTAACTGAAAAGAGTGTACTTTATACACTGGGCAGACACCTCCCATTCTCCTGTGTTTGTTGTGAGATCAATAGTCGTGTTAATGCTAATGAAGCACTTGTGGTCGGTCCTTTCCACTTTTCGCCACGCTCTGCAATCCTTCCCTAAACTGTTGGGGATCATCATTTTGACAGCACGACATCGCTTGCACCGCTGAAGGGCATTTTAACACCTCGCACTAGTATCCATGGAAAGGGAAGTTCTACTCAAATCCCGGGAGTGCTTTAAACTTTATGTCCTAGGTTAATTAGACTCCCGCAAAGTTCTTCGCCACCTTCCCCGAAGGGGAGGTCTCTGCAAAACAAAACAAAACAAAACAAAACAAAACAAAACAAAACGTCCTCCAGTGGACAATCCATCCTATAAAACTACAAGCACCGAGAAAGCAGAGGTTGCAGTATTTGGAAACGAAGGGTGAAATTCCCTTTCTTTACACGCACGAG
>NW_027536464.1:10612972-10741692 GCF_008692635.1 Crocuta crocuta
GGGTCGCCCCGCGGGGTCTCGCGCCGCGGAGCTGGGGCGGCGGGGAGTGCGACCCAGCGCCCGCGCTGAACACGTTTCCCGGCGCGTGTCCCCCTTTCTGGTTTGCAGCCGCGATGGGCAGCAGTCTGCGTCCGGCGGCGAAGGAGCCTTCGTGAACAGTATTCAAAGGAAATGATCTGCAAAGGCAAACACTTACAGGCAGAGTACACGGGCCGTGAGGTCTGTCCTCAAACGTGTTCGCCAGGAGAGGGAAGGGGGCTGGGAAATGGGGAGATGGGAGGGATTGGGGGCCACCCCGCAGGATTCGGATTCTAACCGAATCTATCTTGACCTAACCAAACAGAGTGCTGTTTCAAAGCCTTCGCTCCCTTCCTGGAATTGCTTGAAAGTATGCATTGTTTAGATTTAAAAAAGAAAAAGGGAAAAGGTGTAGCAAGGGGAAGGCTCAGGCTGGCTGGACACGGCTCAGGGCCCCGACTCACAGATGTCAAGCTGCAGTGGAAAGAAATACAGCCTGCAGCCTGCTGCGCGGAGGCCCCAGCCGGGGAAGCTGGATCCGCTCAGTGGAAAATTCCTGCCGAGGACGTGTTTCCATTTCCAACGGGGAGACAGAGGGTGTTGCTGGAAGCCGGCGATTCTTTGGAAAATGCAGAAACACACAAGGAAGATGACAAAATGACCTCATTGAACTCTGAGAAATTAAGCAAACAAGTAGTTGGAGCCAACGTACCACATTGTTAGAGCGTCTGCGCCTGAACCGCAACGCTGAGCCGCGTGCTCAGTTCAGAGGCTGCATCTCAGCTCTCCCCGCTCGGATCCCCTCGTCTCCGGAGAGGAAAGAAGTGGTATTTTAGGCACTCGCAGGGCAGGGGAGCTAGGCTGCAGACGCCTGTGTGTGATGAGGACACGCGGGCTCCTCCAATAGACTGGTGAGCTTAGGGACGCCTTCAGCTCACAGCCTGAATACTAAATACTGGTGGCACCTTTGTTTATTGGAGAGCAGAGGATTTCAGTTGAGGCTGCTCGTTTCTGTCGGAAAGAACCTCTCAGCACCGACGAGGGGAGTCCACCAGACATTACTAGCCAGGGGTGGTCTCTGGAAGAAGTTAGTAGGGGAAGTCTTCAAAGGATAGTTTGGTTTGTATCAGGAGAAACGAGGAGGAGAAGGTGCTGAGCACATTTTTCCCCCCCAGGCAGCGGGAAGGCGTCTGATAGCTGCCCCTAGAATTACCATTTTATGTCATCTAAACACATCCCGGCGGAGAGAAAGGGAGACTCATCAGAAGCCATGATTTTTGTTGTTCTGCAAAGCTTCTGTCGGAAAGAAAGGGAGAAACTATGCCAGGCAATGAATGCTTTACACTAAACAATGCATTTCAAATGATCTTCATTTCCTATGCTGTTCCTTTCGCTACCAGACCTACAACATCCTGACAAGTTAAAACAAAAAACAAAAACAACTTGTTTTGCTTCTGTGGCTGTGAATTGTGTGTGTGTTCAGGCACACCCGCACACACTCGAGCCCACGCACACACTTGCGCCCATACGCTTTGGGCAGCACTTTTATGTGCAACTCTTGTCCATAATAAATGGTCTGAGATGAGATGTAAATGAATTATTGTTGAATTCTATTGAAAACTCTTTATGAAACAGAGTTGTCGTTTTTTAAGTTATTTTAATTAAAAAATTACAGATGGTTGGGGCACCTGGGTGGTGCAGTCAGTTAAGCATCCAACTTCAGCTCAGATACTGTCTCCTGCTGTTCATGAGCTCAAGCCCTGCATCGGCTTCTGTGTCAACAACTTGGAGCCTGGAGCGTGGATTCTGTGTCTCCCTCTCTCTCTCTCTCTACCCTTCTCCCACTTGTACTCTGTCTCTCTTTCTCTCAAAAATAAATAAAACATTAAAAAAGTTGCAGATGGCTGAATTGATGTGGTCAAAGTCACACCTACTGACAAACCAAAAGCATTAATCAACATCTATCATTCAAGTATCATTTTTGCATTTCAAGTTTACTTGGGTCTGTAAATTCAGTGTTATGGTGGATCTTGAGCCTTCAAAATTTTAAATAGCATGCAGTACTTATATAAGCTCCACCTGATTGCCACAATAATGAGGGGATAGTTGAGGAAGGAAATGATATATTGTGAATTGCTTGTTACATATTTAAAACCTGAACATTCTTGTCTGTTCTTACAAACAACCCACTTGCATACTTGTTAAAAAAAATGTTAAAGAGTTCTGAGATAAAATACATTTTCCATAAATTTAACCCTTTTAAAGGTTCAATGGTTCCTAGTATATTTATAGAGTGGCACAGCCATTACTACAATTTTATATAGAATGTTTCCGTCACTCTAAAAAGAAATGTTTATAATCGCTATTGGTTCCCACCTCAACTCAAAGCAAACACTAATCCAGTGTCTGTGTCTGTACATTTGCTAGTTTGGAACATTTCATATAAATGAAATCATGCATTGTGTGTATTTGTGTGTGTGTGTGTGTGTGTGTGTGTGTGTGTCTGGCTGCTTTCACAAGGCATGGTTTTTTTTTCATTTTTTTTCTTTTTTTTCTTTTTTTGTCTGCTTTATTTGATCGGAAGATGATTCATACAAATTCTTTTTTAATTTGCGTATGCCTATATACAAAAATGGTATCACATAAACAAATTATAGGTAGTGATTGTGGCTTATTGAAAAATATCTATTATTTTGAGATATTGAGCATTTTGAAAATCCATGTAAAAGATATTAGAAAAAAGAGTTATAAAATATTTTGGTTCTTTTGCACACTTGTAAAACCACAAAGATTTCAATATATTTGAGTTAAAAAACTTTGTATGTTTTCTTTTTCCTTCTCACAGGACATGTTTTTGAGGTCTATCAGTATTGTACCTATTTATTGACAAATAGTGTTGCATTATATGGATACACCATACCTTGTTTCTCCATTCATCAGGCGACAAACGTTTGGGTTGTTTCCCTGTCTGGGCTACTGTGAATAATGCTATTATGAACAGTCAAGTACAAGTTTCTATGTGGACATATACTTTCTTCTCTTTTTGGTAGATGCCTATGAGTGGGCTTGTGGAGTCATATTGTTAAGTCCATGTTTATATTTTTGAGAAATTGCCCAACTGTTTTCCAAAGTAGCCATTTTATATTCCGACAACATTGTATGTTGCTTCAAATCCTCACCAACACTTGTTACTCTTTGTCTTTTCTATTGTAGCCCTTGTGGTGGGTATCTCCGCACAGTCTTGATTTGCGATTTCTGATGATCAATGATGATGTGCATCTTAATGTGTGCTTATTGGCCATTTGTGTATCTTTTTAGGAAAAATGGCTGTTCAAATTCTTTGCCTGTATCTCCATTGGGTTATTTACTTTTTCTTATTGACTTACAAAAGTTCTTTTTGTGTTGTGCATGCAAGTCCCTAATTGGAAATATGATTTGAGAACATTTCTTCCAATCTGCAAGTTGTCTTGTTTTGTCTTGATAGTGTCTTTTGAAGCACAAATATTTATTAATTTATCAAGACAAATATTTTGTCTTGATAGTGACTTTTGAAGCACAAATACTTATTAATTTTGATTAAATTCAAAATTTCAATTGTTTTTCTTTTATCATTTATGCTCTTTTTTTGTCATATCTGTCTTTAGAGTTTTAAACTATCTTATTAATTCTTTTTCAGGAAAGAAAGACTCAAGATCTAGAACATTTCTTTCTTTTTTTTAATCTTAAAGAGAGAGACAGACTGCTTGGGCAGTCAGAGGAGGGACAGAGGGAGAGAGAGAGCATCTTAAGCAGGCTCCATGCTCAGCATGAACCCTGATATAGGGATTGATCCCATGACTCTGGGATCATACCCTGAGCTGAAATCAAGAGCCAGATGTTCACCCAGGTACCCCATAGAACTTTTTAGATTCTTCAGAATCAAGTAGGAACTACTTAGGATAGAAAATAAATCTGAGAGCACCAAAGAGCCCCTAATGCAGTTTCTTTTAAACTGAATGCAATTCTGGGGCACCTGGTTGGCTCAGTTGGTTAAGCATCTGATTCTTGACTTTGGACCAGGTCATGATCTCATGGTTCATGGGTTCGAGCCCCACATAGGAGTCTGTGCTGACAGTGTGGAGCCTGCTTTGGACTCCTCCCCCCACCGTCAAAAGAAATAAAGTTAAAAAACATAAACTTAATGCTCTTCTGATTTTCAAATCACATTTGCATAACTGGAAAAAAGTGTCCCTTTTTTATTATTTAAAATGCACTGTTCAGTGTCACTTCAGGTAAATCCTGTACAGAGGAAATGAACCTAACATTTTACTTAATATATATATTTTTAACTAACCTGCTATGTGCCTATCACCTTTTAGAATAGAGAGATAACTCTACAGCAATAGTCCTGATGATTTATAGTCTAAAACATTATACTAAGTCAAGGATCAGAGGTCTGGATTTGAGAACAAAGCCACAGATTCATCTTTGTAGTCTGAAGCTTCCTGATAATAGCGCCTCTCTGAGTTCCAGGACAGCTTGAGTCACTTCCAGTTTTTGAGGTTCCAAGTATATTCATGAAAGTGAAAAAGAGTTGCAAGATTGTAGTATATCTAAACACACTTCAACACCTTTAACATGTATAATGCACTGTATGCTTTCAGTAACAAAGATACATCTCAGGATTATAATATATATATATATTTATATTTTACATATATATATATTTTACAGCATGCAAGGTTTAAAGTATTTGAATCATGGCAACAATGGACATCTTTCAGTCTAGTTCCTGTGGGTCTTAGGCTCTCTGTACAACTTTATTTGAAGACTACATGAAAAGTCTGTTTGAAACTATTTATCACTTCCTTGTGACATGAAAAATGCTCTATCTGAAGATGTTCCTTATCTTCCTTCTCTTAAATACTGCCCTTGTGTGGGGGCTTATGTTCCTCCATGACTGCTGGGGAGACTAACCTTTCCCCGCCTTGGAGGGAGGGCTAATATATTGACAGTAGAACATTTCATACATCAAAATCAATGTGAACCTCAGGAAACAATGGGGCTAAAATTGTCCTAATACTACGTGGATGCATTTCTAATTCTCCTTTAAATCACTGAACACCTAGATCCTTCTGCTTCCCAGAGTGACCCTTGTGGATTATCACTAGAGAGTCTGAGACGGCCGGTAAGACTCTTGCCAGGAAAACAGGCTCACAGGCAAGTATGGATGAGAGATGATATTGAACTGAGACTTTACTAGACCGGAGACTTTACTTAAGGGAGTTCCAGACAGGAAGAGCGACAGGGGGAAGCCCATTCTTTCTAGCCCTTGGGGACTGGCGGGCAAAAGGGAAATGATGAAAGAGGCAGAAGGTTCTACCAGCCACTCCCCATCCCTACAACATAACTGCTTGTTAAGGCCAGATGCAAAGAAAGTAGTGGCTTTAGAAAAACCCAGACAAGTTGGGAACAGGTAGAAATGCAGGGATGGAGCAATTCCAAGGCCTGTAGAGTTTTTCTTCTTTCTATGTGTCAGGCTCTCAGAGGAAATTATCTTGAGAGCTGCTCTCTACACATATTTGGGGCATTGCTGTATCAAAGTAACCTTGTCAGGGCAGCATCGCTGTTCAGCAAGTCCTCAGTTCCTGTTAGACATGAACAGGGCCTTTGAAATGGTTCAGAACTTGGCCAGGGTGCCTAATAGCGGCTTCCACCCTCGTGTGGGGTAAGTAGACAGCAGCGCAAAAAACAAAAACAAAAACACAACTTTTTCTGCTCAAGGCACAGACTAGGGGAGAAGGAGAATCCAGACTGATTCTAAGTAAGGTCGGTGGAAGCGTAATATCCCAAAAGGCCTTAAATTATTGGATTGTGCTGTGAATTCCAGATAGGTAAGGTATAAATCAGGGTTTACTCAGAGAAATAGAGCCAGTAGGTTTTATATACAGTAGGAGATTTATTGTGCCGTATAGTATACACAGTGATGGGGGGCAGCTATAAAGTTTGAAGTCTGTAGGGCAGGCAGTCAAGAAGAGTGGTCTGGAACTCTCAGGCATGAGCGGAAGGCCCTGTCCACAGGCAGAATATTCTTCCTCCTTGGGGACACCTCAGCTGGACTCTCAAGTCCTTTTAACTGCTTGACTCAGGCCCACCCAGATTATTTATGAGAATTTTCTTCTCTTAAGTCAACTGATTACGGATTTTAATCACCTCTAAAAAATATGTTCGTAACAACACTTAGTTTGATGGAAAACGAACTACTGCAGCCTAGCCAAGCTGACAGACCAATGACCGTTCCAGGGAATTCTGTTCATTCTCCCACCACGGCCCCTGCCTACCTTCTTCCAAGAAGAAGACTAGATCCATTTCATATACGAAACAGGCGGCAGTTTGTTTGTAGTTGGGTTGTCCCATGAGCTTATTCGGAAACGCAATTCGCCATGAGAGATGAGAGAGATGCTTAGACTTCTTCTATAGGATCAAGGAGGTGATCTCCCTCCCCATCATGCTCTACGTGGAGCAGAGCCAAAGTATAAAACCGAGATCTGTTCTGCAAACGAGTTTCTAAGAGAATCACCGGGGTTTCAGACTTCTGGCCTCCAGAAGTGTGAGAGAACACATTTCTGTTGTTTTAAGCCACCGAGTTTGTGGTAATTTATTACGGCAGCTCTGAGAAACTAATCCAAGCATATTATACTTGTTGCTTTATTTAAACACCTTGGAACCTACTGATACCTCAAGACATTCTTTGGGCTTTCTTTTTTCCCCTTTCTCCCTGAATAAGAAATCAAACGTCACTAAATAAGGACTTGTAAAGAAAGTTTTTAAAGTACTGTTGTTCAGGCAGTGTCTGCGATTTTGGTTTCTCTCTATTCTGATGGGTTTTAAACTTTTTTCTGATCCCTGAGGAAGCACGTCCTTCTCTGCAGTGAATGCAGTAGCATTCCCAGCAAAAGCCAAGGAGGAGGACATATAAAGTCTTGTCTCCCGCTTTCTCCAAAGCCATGCTTCAGCAAGTCAGGACACCCTGTCAAACGTCTGTGTGTCTCTATTTCTACTGCTAGTATTTCTGAACTCACCTGCTCTCCCTGCTTCCGGTTATCTCTCCCCTCATAAATCATTCCATACACAAAAGCCAGGGCAATATTTTTTAAATCTCAGCCCAATCTTGGCACTATGCTTCCCTACCCTCACAAATCATCGAAGGATTTCCACTACAACTAGAATGATATCAGAACCCCTGACTACACCCTGCAAAGCCCAGCAGTATAGCCTGCCTCATCTCCCACCCCCTTCACCCTGCTCACCGCATCCCAACCCTCTGACCTAACTCTTCTTTGGGAAATGTGGTAAAGATTTGCCGGCCTCTTTTCTTTGCATTTGTTGCTGGCTCTTCCAGAAAGCTTGTCTCTTGGATTTTTATCTAGCTGGCACCTTCTTGGCATTCAAGTCTTACCTCAGAATGTCATCTTTTAAGAGAAGCATTCTCTAACACCTCTCATGCTGTTAATTCTTATAATAACCCTATTATTTTTGTCATTGCACTTATCACAGACTACAAGTATCTTGGTTTTTTTTTTTTACTTTCCCATCATGTGTCTGAATTCCCGGAAGGTATGCTTCTTGAGAAGCGGAACTTTGCCGAGTATATTCATTTTTGTATCCTCAGCACTTTGAACAGTGCCTGACACACAGGAGACATTCAATAAATATTTGCTGAAAGGATGAATAAATAAATATTAAAACAGAAGAGGATGTGTTATGTTGTGTAAGCTATGTATAAGCTACACACCATATACAGCTTCATGTAGAAGCTACTTACTAAATTCTGGTAACTTGCCTCATGCCAACATTTTAAGTCTCCACTATTTTCTCTCTACTACTCTCCTAATCTACAAAACATAAATTCAATAATGTTTACTGACATCTCCTGTCTTACCAACTCAAAGACCATTCTTTAGCTGTAAGGATGGTACCATTTTTTTCCTGTGCCTTACAATTCAATTCATCTCTTTTGTCTGAAGAGTCTTCCAAAAGTCCAAGGCAGCAAGACTTCTACCTGGGCATGGCTGACATTATGGGCATGGTATGGGTAGTTTAAAATAACATCTACTGGTTTGGGAAGCACATGGAAACCCTCAACAGGGTTGAGAAGAAGGCAGCTAGCTATGAGAACAAAACACAGAGAGTACAACATTTGTGTTGGTGGAAAGACCCCAGCTTGACAATGTTTCGAAGAATACTTTGGATATCTAATATGACAGATTTCCTTGGAAGAAGTGTTCACCAGGTTTCTGTTTGGCATCACCACAGTTTCTGGTATAAAAAAGTTTGATTATTTTATACAACAGCTACTTTTAATGGCACTGCCTGCAACTGGCTCAAAATGTAGACTGCCACCACTGCCCAAATTTATATACATGGTGAAATCGACATGCATTCACTATGTCTTCATATTTTGGACCACCACCAGGGTGTTGGACCCATGTCCAGAGGGCTTAGCTCTCTTCTATTCGGTATAAAAATTTTATAATTCTTAAGAAGGCTGAACTGCTTTTATATGATGTTAAATAGCAGGAAATGATGGTATAAATTCATGTGAAATTTCTTAAGAGTCTCAAAGATATCAAATGTTTGTTTTCTGAATTTTTTAAATTTGTTTAAAAAATTTATTTCTGAGAGAGAGAGAGATTGACAGCGTGAGCAGGGGAGGGTAAGAAAGAGAGAGAGACACAGAATCTGAAACAAGCTCCAGGCTTTGAGCTAGCTGCCAGCACAGAGCCCGACATGGGGCTTGAACCCACAAACAGTGAGATCATGACCTAAGCCGAAGTCGAATGTTCAACTGACTGAGCCACCCAAGAGTCCCTCAAATGTTTGTTTTTTGGACAACTCAGCTAAAACTTCAGCAAAAACAAAAAACAAAACTCTCACTGTGCTGATTTATAAATAGTCTTTTACATGACACACAAAGCAATGGATATGATTATTAACATAGGTCAAAGCATGACTGTGAACTTTGCATACATCATGACATGTTAAGATTTACTTTGATGGATGGAAAAGTACTTTCCTTAGCCTGTGACACCAGGAACTGTTATTCTATATGAATTCAACTCTAAAATTACTTTTCTTACATATACTCACCTCCATGACATAATCAACTCTTCTCGAAACCTTCACAGATTTATGTAGCCAGGGTAGATAAATCCATAGGCTTTATGCTAGAATGCTAATTGCCATATTTCTTACAGCTCCCTTGGATATCATGCTTTAAGTTATTTATGAAAGACCCCATCCTGGCCAGATGGGAATTTGGTGCCTCTCGGAAGACAAGACTTCCACAATTAATATAAAATTCTTAATTGCCCATTTCAGACACCAAAGCTGCATTAAGAATGTCTGGTGAGGGAGAAACATGGGAAAAGTCTCAGGTTCCTGTGAAACCAAACTTAAGACTAAACCTTCACTCTTCAGTTGATGTAGGCTTTATCCCCCCAACAGAGGTACTTTGGGAAAATTGTAGCTATCATTATAAAAAGAAAATACTTGGCAATGGGGAAAATGAGAAGAAACAAATCCCATAATTCTTTTTTTAAACTATTTTTTAAGTTTATTTATTTTTTTTTACTTTTGAGAGAGAGCACAAGCAAGGGAGGGCCTGAGAGAGAGAGAAGGAAACACAGAGTCCGAAGCAGGCTCCCAGCTCTGTGCTGTCAGTGCAGAGCCTGATGTGGGTCTCAAACCCACAAACCATGAGATCATGACCTGAGACGAAGTCAGACACTTAACTGACTGAGTCACTCAGGTACACCAATCCCATTATTCCTTGTATAAGTTTAAAACCATCTGTGCGGCAAGCCTTCACGTGTTTTCACGTTTTTCCTCAAACTTTGCAGGTAATCAGGAATGTATCAGACTGCCTCCATATAATGCACATGCCCTCAAAACATTACCACTCCAGTCTGAGTCCTGAACTGGAGATTCCAGAAATAGCAGCCAGGGTAAATGAAATCCACCAAAGGTTCCTTCACAGTAAAAGTCTGTGCTAGTGAAATTATTTTACTTTCTAATATTTGATTTTATGTACTATAACGAACATAAGTGACAGTAAATCTCTCCAGGTTGAACCTAATTATGAAGGGTTAGCAGGTAGAACAATTAGAACAACTATATCATAAATTTAGGCTCTTAGATGCTGAAATATAAATTACTGTAACTATTAGTAGTCATGTCTTAAATTGTAAGGAAATGTCTGTTTCACCAAAGAGATTTGTCATTTTAAAAATGAAAATGCTTACAGTGTTACCAATATATTAAAGTGTATTTAATTAAAAATAATGTTTAAGGGTGACTCAGTTGGTTAAGTGTCCGCCGACTTAGGCTCAGGTCATGATCTCATGGTTTCTGGGTTCAAGCCCCGTGTAGGACTCAGTACAGGCAGCTCAGAGCCTGGAGCCTGCTTCAGATTCTGTGTCTCCCTCTCTCTCTGCCCCTCTCCCACTCATGTTCCGTCTCTGTCTCTGTCTCTCTCTCTCAAAAATAAACAAACATTAAGAAAATTTAAAAAATAGTGTTTAGAGATCTCAGGGTCATGATAGATAGATAGATAGATAGATAGATAGATAGATGATAGATAGATAGATTTTGCATATATATGTATTATATAAATATATACACAAAAGCATAATATACTTTGTGATTTAGTGTTTGAAATTGTGACTGCATATGATTTCGTGATGTATAAGAAAAAAAGGAAGATGACACTCAGACTCTGTTTGAAACTAAAAATTATATAAATAAAAATGCTTTAGGGGAGCCTGAGTGGCTCAGTTGGTTAAGCATTTAACTCTTGATTCAGCTCAGGTCAGGATCTCATGGTTTGTGCATTTGAGCCCCATATAAGGGAGCTGACAGTGTGGAGCCTGCTTGGGATTCTCTTTCTCTCTCTTAAAAACTATATAAATAAACACTTTAAAAATGCTTTAAAACCAATATATTCTTATAGCACCTCCTACCTTTGAGAAAAGTTTAACTTTGAGATGGTAAGAACAAGTTACAAGCTAAGGAATCTATAAGGCATGTGGACCTAACTAAAGAAAGCAAAGGGTTTTAAAATATAGCCTAATAGGGGCGCCTGGGTGGCTCAGTCGGTTAGTCAACCAACTTCAGCTCGGGTCATGATCTCGCGGTCTATAGGTTGGAGCCCCGCATCGAGTTCTGTGCTGACAGCTTGGAGCTTAGAGCCTGTTTCACATTCTGTGTCTTCCTCTCTCTTTGGCCCTCCTCAGCTTGTGCTCTGTCTCAAAAATAAATAAACGTTAAAAAAATTTTTTTAATATAGCCTAATAACAAGGGCCCACTAGGAAAACAATCTCTCTCTTGGTAAAAGATTCATTTTGTAATCTGGATTTTTAACCAGCTTGGAAATTTTGTTAAATGCTTCTTAAATTTCAAAAAGTGATTAAAAACATAAAGCTATAAATATATTAATTTCACTGAAAAGTATGTTTCTCTTTATATCACATATACGACACAATTATTTCTTAATTCATTGTAGTTGCAGGAAATATGAGAGAAATGAAACCATTTTAGAGAATTTGGGGTTTTTTGTTTTTTACTTATTTTTTTTAATGTTTTATTTATTTCTAAGAGAGAGATAGAGAGAGACAGCGTGAGCAGGGGAGGTTCAGAGAGAGAGGGAGATACAGAATCTGAAACAGGCTCCAGGCTCTGGGCTAGCTGTCAGTACAGAGCCTGATGAGAGGCTGGAACCCATGAACCGGGAGATCATGATCTGAGCTGAAATCGGACGCTTAACGGACTGAGCCACCCAGGTGCCCCAATTTTGAAACAGAGCTGTCTGACCTTTTCCACAAACTCAAGGTAGAGATCTTTTTCTTTACTAGTGATTGAAAGCTACCACTTTCCAAAAACTTAGATCTGAGTGCTGTCAGAATGCTTGTGCTTGCAAATGTAAAGCCCTCTGAAATGAAACTCATGCACTGAATGAGAGAGCATGGATGTTCCAAGAACAGTGTAATTTGAGTGTAAACCCTGATAGAATGTGGTTGTAGCCAGTGCCTCAGACTTTCTGCCTCTGTACCCTTAGCCATATTTAACCTCATCTCTGGCTGCCCTGACAGTGGCCAGCAATTCAGATGCTTGTGTTCACAGCATCTCACAGTCTTATCTTTTTGGTTTTATGCCCAGGAGCTTCTTGGAAGCAAAAGCCCATGGCTCCACTACAGGCCTGCAGCTTGCAAAAGCAGAGCAGCTAACCCTACGTTAGCCCAAACTCAACCCAGGAAACCTGACAGGTGGTGGAGAAAATCTCTCACCCATTATTTTTTGTCAGATTATTTCTGCAAGCTTCTCTGGAGAAGTAAATGATTTTGCCCATGGCAGTGACTATGATCGCATATTCTTACCTGGGCTTCCTTCCTTGTTTCATTTTCCTTGCTTCCCTACTTCTACTTCCTGGGATCGGCTCCAAACGAACTACCTGCATTCAAGTCCTTGTCAGGGAACCTGATCCAAGGGACATAGCCTTTCCTTGCCCCTCATTCCAGTGAATCCATAAAAGTGGAGGAAGGACTGGTGTGCTGGTCCTTGGAGTCAGTTTGCCTCAGTTCAACCTGCGTAAAATTAGTTTTATAAAAAGACAAAGGATATTTCAAAAAAACATCATGGTTATTTTCTTAACATTGTTTATTTTACTGTTTCAGCATTTGATATATAGGTTTAGTTAGAGTAGGCATTGGCAGATTAGTTAGGCGTGAGCTGGAGGCACAGTCGGTGGTAAATAGGTTATAAGGTATAAGATTCGGGGTACAACATTGTGACTTTGTGGCTTCCAAGATTTGGGCTAACAGACCAAGAGCCACAGGTGCAGAACAAAGTCCTCTCTTCTGGCTTAGGGTAACCCTTAGACTCATTATAATACAATTGCACTGTGATTTTAACCNTGTATGGTCAAAAACTGCCCCTCCCCAACCTGTGGGAAGAGTCCCTCAAATGATTGGAAGCAACCTCCATTAGATCCCACCCTGTGCATGACCAAGACCCTGCTCACATGAAAAACAAGGATCCCTTGTAGCCTCAGGGCAATTGCCGCCTCTAGGTGCAACACTTTTCCATCTTAGAAGTGTATGGTCCTTAATAAACTCTTTTGTGCTTGCGCAAATCTTGTGTGGGGAATCTAAGCACCCGGAGCTCCATTCATACAACACAGACTCTCCCCTTTCTAACAGTTTTGCCTAATTGTTTCTTCTTTATTTGCGTGTGGTTCAATCTGCAGTGCAGAGGAAGTATAATCAGTATCACGTATTGCCCATCTTCACTATGTACCGCACACAAACTTACCTGCTGAGTTCATGGTGTTAAACAATAGCAGAATTGGTCATTTAAGCAGCTGTCATCTGTGGAGGGTTTGCACATATGTTTAATAGTGTTTAGTGGACTTTGTCAGAGATTCTTGGTGGGCTGGGAGCACATTACTTTTCTAATTAAAAATCACAAAATACAATTTTTTAGCCAACAAGTTTTAGGAACAGAGTAGATATAAATAAGTGAGAATCCCACAGTCCTCACTATTGGAGGCTACCAATGTCTACTAAGAGATAATAATAACTGGATATTTTAGCCGCAGTGCCTCAGATAAATCCACAGCAAACATCTGGTGAAATTCAACAATTTTGTGCTCCTTCAGCAATTTTTACCAGGTCTTGAATAAAGAAGAATCTGGCAAATTAGAAACCAAACCTATTACATAAGAAAAGTAATTGCACATTTGTATATTTAAAATGTGTCTTACGTATTATATCATATATATTTGTATATGTGATACAAAACAACTCACATTAAAATAAAGTAGGATAAGATATATAATTACAGTTATACATATGGAATTAAATATGGTCATACTTCTGACTCAGTATAGAGGTTGAAGTGTTATTTTTAATTTGCTTCACTTATCTTTGCACGTATTTAATAATGGTAGAAGTGTGTATGATAGGAACGCCAGACTGGGTCTGTCAGAAGATCATGTGACTCTTGATCTTGAGGTCATAAGTTTGAGCCTCAGGGGTGGAGAGATTACTTAAATAAATGAAATTTTAAATAAAGTGTGTATCACTTGGTTAATTATGGTATCTAAATAAAAATATTCACCTATCTGTGTGTATTTGGATAATTTTAGGTGTTTTGAGTATATAAAAAAGAACTATTGTACACACATACATATGCATGTTTTCTGTGAAATGGAGAGAGACAACGTGAAAGAGAGAGAGAAAAAAGAGATTTTTTTTTCCATCCCTATTCACTTTGAATGAAAATTATTTGAGTTGCCCTTGGCTTCATATCATTTGGGAAAACATTTTGAAAGGATGTACTGTCTGGTGAAATCCAATTATGAAAATATTTTAAGTCATGTTCAATCAAGTTACTACTTTTGAATGTTATTTTCAGATTCTTCATTATTTCATTTTTATTTGGAGACATAAAATTTCAAAAAAACGAAATAACTTTAAAAATTATTTATAGCCACTTAAAACAGGGGAAATCACAGAACTACGTCCCTCCCACCTCCCGTGCCCCTGAAAACACCTCGTAAAACAGCATGATATGATCTATCATGTACATTCTCTCTCCTAATGATCTCTGCAGCCCAAATTCATTTATTATTTATTTTTGATGAAATATTCAGATGGTCTGCTAATGTGAATGTTGAAGAAAAATAATCTATATTGAGCATTTAAAAAATAAAAGGAATTTTTAAAAATAAAACATACAGTCAACGTCTCTTTGATTTCAAATTGCCTTTGACCTCCTCACGAGGAAGATGCAGAAGTGAGCTCAATGAGCACATGGCAGGCCGGTGAGCCTGCCCTTCTGCCAGCCATGGGTTCCCGAGCCACTGGAAACCCTACCACAGAGCGGCTGAGGCAGGAATTAAGAGGACATCAAAACTTCAAACAAGCTACACTCCTGTGGGTTTGGGGAGAAACAAGACACTTAAACATTCCTGGTATGGTTTCCTTGGAAACATCCTTAACAACAACTCAGTAATACTATGGGGTTCTGTTTTCTTAACCCTTCAGGCCATCAACTGAATGAAAACTTCCTTGAGGAAATACTTCAACTGACGAGGTGGACTGGAATAAATTAAACTCAATGTTGGGTGGCCTTCTGACCATGTTCTGTAGCCCAAGGTGTGTGGCGGGGGGTGGAGTGGAGAGTCAGAGGGGAGAGATGGAGAGATGTATGAATTCCACCTTGACTACATGAGAGCTTACTTCATAAAAGAGTTGCATTACAACTGTTTAGAGGTGACTTGTGTGGAAAAACAACAAACAGACCAAGCAAATAAAAAGTTAAATTATCTTTGGAAGTCTCCTTCAAATATATTAAGGGGGACAATCCCAAACCCAAGGGGTTGTATATAATCACATTGTCTAAAATGACAGAAAACAATGAACAGCCCTTAAATCGTGTGTATCCTAAATTTTAAAAAGGGCTTAGGAAAATTTTATTAGGCCAATTTTACCTAACTTATAACTCAAAGGAAGTCATTCAGAGCAATCATCTCAATTAGTTGAGAAAATGATGCACTTAGGGAAGGGTGAGATGGGAAAGATTACGAATGGATGTTGCAGCCATTAACATTTTTGAAGTATGCAGTAAGAATCACAATCATTAAGAAGTTTAATTATTTGGCATGCATGAAACAGAACCATTAGATTATAATAACTAACATAATAGCAATGGCTCTGCAAATAATAATAGTAAGGGGGCACCAGGGTGGCTCTGTCTGTTGAGTGTCCGACTCTTGATTTCAGCTCAGGTCATAATTTCATGGTTCTGTAAAATCAAGCCATGAGTCCAGCTCTGCACTGAGAGTGCAAAGCCTGCTTGGGATTCTTTCTCCCTCTCTCTTTGCCCCACCCCTGCGCTCTCTTTTTTCTCTCTCAAAATAAATAAACTTAAAAAAATAGTAGTAAGAAGATGGGGAAGAAACAGCCTATTCTATGACTTAAAATATTCAAAAGTATTGATGATATAGCACCTGTGAGAATTTTTCTCAATTGGAATTATTCATTCAAAATGTGATCTGATCTATAGACATAGGTTATATTTTTCTTAAATTCTCATTTTCTTAGATTATCAGGAATACTGTGGAACTGGTGTAAATTAGCAAACATACTGCTCATAAGTGCTCTTATTAATTACTTCACCCAAAACTATTAGTTTTATTGATCTTTAATGACTTATGTAAATATCAGTTTAATTCATCAATTATATTTAAAAAGTCTTCTCCGGGATATCTGGATGACTCATTTGGTTGAACATTTGACATTTAATCTCAGAATCTTGAGTTCAAGCTCTGTGTTGGGCTCCATGCTGGGTGTGAAGACTACTTAAAAAAAAAAAAATTAAAGGGTTGCTTAGGTTGCTCGGTAGGCTGACTGTCCAACATCAGCTCATGATCTCATGGTTCATGAGTTCAAGCCCCACCATCGGGCTTGCACGGAGCCTGCTTTGGGTCCTCTGTCCCCCTATTTCTGCTCCTCTCCCACTTGGGTTTTCTCAAAAATAAATGAACATTTTTAAAAAATAAAATAAATAAATCGCCTTCTTAATCTATATTGAGTAGCTGATATTTGACAACAAAATCAAAGAACTCTTTTAAATGGAATCTTGATTTAAGAGAATTTGCCAGAAACTGAGCTCAAATTACTCAAGTTTCAAATATATAATCTATATATAATTTTTAGGGACAGTTACAAAGTCATAACACCTGTGCTTTCCATCAAGTTTGACTGTCGCTAGTATCATTGTTAACAATAATTAATGACTCTTAATAATAGTAAATTTCTGTACCTCTCCAAATTTTTCAAAGAGAAACTGACATTTTCACTGGTCTTTTTTCAGGCTATTTAAAGAAATATTTATAGGCTAAATGACCTTTGTTATCAGAACATATAAACATTAATATTTTAACAATGGATTCACAAAAGTTTAGACATATGGACACTATAAACCATAATCCTCAACGTCTCATTTTATAACTTTAAGCCTAGTCAGACCGCCTGTGACCAATAGGAATGTGGCTTTTGTTCAGACAAATGGTGAGAGTGTTTTTCTCCACAGTACCATTTCAAATAGGCAGACCTCACTATCTCATCCAGTTGGGCTCCAAATATTTTCATTAATGTCATTCACAGTCGGCTGCATTAGTAAGAATGTTGTTACGAGGAAAGGCAGGCAAGAGGAGAAAACATTTGGAGGGAGAAGTTGTCTATGTTTAATGGAGAACTATTATAACTTATTACTTATTTGATGCATGTAATAAATTTATTAACTGTTTTGCAAGAAAAGTAGGTAATCCAGTTTCTAAACATCTTTTATCATTTCAGTCTTAGGATTAGGGTTTCCATTTAACACCTATTTCCTACCATATGGACCTCAAGTTCTTCCTGGTATGTCTGCCTTTTCCCCCTCTGCTTGACATGAGAGATAAGATACAGGGACAGAGTGAGCAGGTTAAGACATAAAACATCTTATAGAATTCGATGTCTATTTATGAGAGAGTGCAATTGCATGGCAACTCTTTAAAACCCTTCAAGCAATTCCCTTTGCATGAAAGAGAGAGATTTCTAAGCAAATGTCCAAATGTCATACTATATAGGGAAAAAAAGGAATAAAACAAGTTAGAAGGATAATGAATGTCAATAATGTAATAATGCTTTTCATGAAAATCAAGTCTCTTCAGGCAAGTAACAGCACAGCCCTCTAGAAATCATGGAGATAAATATCCTACCATTGGCTAAAGGAAATCTAGATTAGAGAAGTCACCCTTTTTTCTTCTGGGTTGACCAAGGAGATGTGGTCCCCATGAAACTTCACAGTGCGTGACAAGATCTTGAAATAATGCATGCGTGGTATTTCATTCGACAGATGAACAGAGTGTCCAAGTCCAACAAAAGAAGAGATGTGAGAATACAACAAAAAGAATAAGGCTGACGATCCTGGCACTTAACTTTAAAAAGATCTGACCCCTCAGCAAACAAGAAGCCCACACAAATTACGGCTTTCCTGGGAAATCATTCAGTACCAATTTGTGCGAGTTTATGGTTGCTGTTATCTTTTTCAAAAAATTCTATTTCTTCTTCATCACCACTCATGCACCCATACTTACTAAAGATCCTAAAAGTCCTGTTCCTTCTCTGTTCCAGAACTGCCTGGTTGCTGAGAGAATCAGAGCCTTCTGCTCTGATTGGACCAGTCAACTTTCCATTTCTAGCAAGGGCAGGGACTGTCTTTATCCCCACACAGTCATCATTAGGCCTAACCTCCTGCATCCACACACGCAGTCTGTCTCAGATTTGAGCCCTTAAGTGTGAAGGCCCATGTAGAGGTCACATTACCCATGTAATGCATCAGTGCATGGAGATCTCTGAAACATTTAGAGGATAAATGGGACATAATGGTGAAAAAAGGGGCAAGGTGGGCCCATCTCAGGTAACCCTCAGGAGATAGCAATGACGCTAACCAATGAATAAGCATAGAATTCCTTTCAAGGGAAGTTAAAACAATCCTAAATGTAGGGCCATAAGAAGGATGAAGTGGCTGGTAAACTGAGTGGAAGAGAGACAACATCAAAAATACAATGGTTGAAGAGGGCCCAGTTAAAAAAAGGCCCTTAGAATGCAATCCCTATAAGAGAGAATGCAAAACAAAGGAGAAAGAAAAAACGTGAACAGAGGTGAATGTGTAAACTACCCTTGCATAAAAGAATAGAACTCATGGAGTAGTCAGAGAAGTTTCAGGTTTCAATACTCTTAGTCTTTGTTATTTAATTCTCCCTTTCAGAGCGCCTCTCTCCATAAATAAGGCTATCATTTGTGCCTTTTTAAAAAAAATTTAATATTTATTTTTTGAGAGAAAATTTTTTTAAAAAAATTTAATATTTCTTTATTTTTTGAGAGAAAGAGAAAGAGAGAGAGAGAGCATGAACAGAGAGATTCTGCTTCACAGAATCTGAAGCAGGCTCCAGGCTCTGAGCTGTCAGCACAAAGCCCCATGTGGGACTTGAACCCACGAACTGTGAGATCATGACCTGAGATGAAGTTAGGATGTAACTAACTGAGCCACCCAGGCACCCCTGTTTGTGTCTTAATTTCATAACCATGACCAAAAGAATGAGCACATACCTACAGTCTCTACCCATTGTAAGTCTTCCCATTCCTGTCAGCCAGACCTATCTCCTAAAAGCATCGTTCGTGGGGGTGGCTGGGTGGTTCAGTCGGATAAGTATCTGACTTCGGCTTAGGTCACGATCTCATAGTTCATGGGTGAGAGACCCACTGTCAGATTCTCTGCCCCTCTCCACTCATGATTTTTCTCTCTCAAAATAAATAAACTTAAAAAAATAAAATAAAATCATAGTTCTGATTATGTCCCATTTCTGTTTAGAATCCTCCATCATCCGCTACTGCTAAAATAAGTTCAGAC
Source organism: Crocuta crocuta (assembly GCF_008692635.1). NCBI lineage: Eukaryota > Metazoa > Chordata > Mammalia > Carnivora > Hyaenidae > Crocuta > Crocuta crocuta. The sequence continues at coordinate 10,632,488 of NW_027536464.1, forward strand.
GCTGAGGGCTGGAATTCAAAGTTCTCTGGTATATGGCCTGCAAGGCTTTTCAGTGTGTGTTTTCTCTGCTAATCCTACTCTCCACACTTTCCACTCAAGCTACATTGAACTGCCAATCACTTCCTATGCATACATTTCTGCAAGTTCATCTGCCCTCACAGTTTGCCCATTCTATTCCCTATTTAGCCTCAGATATCATTCATGCCATGTTTCAGTTCCACTTCTTCCATGAAGAAAGGTTCAAGTAATTCCTGGCTTCCCCTAATTACCACAGAATTTTATATACATCCTACAAATTTTCTCTATTCTGCCTTATATGAAGTATGCATATGTGAATGGTGGATGGGCTGTTGGATGGATGAATGGATGGATGGATAAATCTATAAATCCAAAAATACTTCTACTGCTATGCTAAGTGAGAGGTAGACACTAAGATGTGGGTAGACATTAGAAGCGTCTCTGAAGTAAGTGAAATCTGTGTTTGAAACCAGGTTCCATTAGTTTTCTAGTTGTGACCTTGAGTAAGACTTAACCTCTTTTGATTTGTTTTCTCTTACTTGTTGAATCAGAAGAATTTTTAAGAAGTAAAAGAAAAGAAAAGGATGAAAGGATGAAGAATAGTAATGACATATTTAGCAGAGTTCTTAGAAAATAAAATATGTTAATATTAGTGATTAGCAATATCAATATTCTCAAGTAACCCTAATATAATTATTAGAGGAAAATTCTTTCCGGTTTAGTTTTACACACTTCATGATGTCTAGCATATACAGTTACTAAAATCATACTGATTGAATGACAGTATATATTTATTTTGTTTCATTTATAAGAAGTCAGTAGGAGGTGTGCCTGGGTGGCTCAGTCGGTTAAGTGTCTGACTTCAGCTCAGGTCATGATCTCGTGGTTCATGAGTTCCATCCCTGTGTCTAACTCTGTGCTGACAGTTCAGAGCCTGGAGCCTGCTTTGGCTTCTGTGTGTCCCTCCCTCTCTGTCCCTCTCTGGCTCACACTCTGTCTCTGTCTCTGTCTCTCTCAAAAATAAATTTAAAAATTAAAAAGAAAGAGAAGTCAATATGATAAAAAAAAAATAGGCCAGGAAACAAACAAAAACTATACTTTTGGGTAACTCTAGAAATGGAACTTGAAAATGAAAGGTACATTCTTACAAAAAGAAAGAAAGAAAGAAAAGAAATAAGGAAAAAGAAGAAAGGAAAGGAAAGGAAAGGAAAGGAAAGAAAAGGAAAGAAAGAAAAGGAAAGGAAAGGAAAGGGTGTGGTAAAGAAGGTGCAGAGCCGTAAGGAAAGGTAGGTAAGAAAAAGTGAATAATACTAGGAAAACTACACACAGTGCAACATCCATAACATAGAAATTGATAAATTAGAGCAGGTGTTCATACTATTCGGTTCATGATCTGGCCTCAAGGGCCTGTGGACCTTCTGAAATTGCATGCAGTGTTTGTAAATGAGGAAGAAGCAATCAGAGTCTCAGAAGGGATGTATGACTCACAAAAGGAACACTTTTTAGAGAATGGAGCAAATTAGAAAGGTCAATTAGAGATCACAGAGAGTAAGATAATAAAACTGTTCTTTAATGCAGGGGTGTTGTTTGGAACCTTTTAACTGTGAGTGGTAGCAAATATGGGCTCCTAAATATAAAGCAAAGGGAATTATGGTCTTAAGGATGAAAAACATCTGCCTTTTACCTCTCTTCTGGGAGAGCAGAAATTATTAAGTTTTGGAGTCTGGAGCATTGTCAGGAGATAAATGAGCTAAAAAGGGTGAAGTTCACTGGAAGCCGAAGAAAAGGGGAAAAATGAGAAAAGAACAAAAATGGAAAAAAAATGTCAACTATAAGGAATGAACATGCAATTGATCGAGAACAGAAAATAGAGCTTAAAAGGAGATATTAAACATTTTTAACATAAAAAAACAAGTAAAAAGCAAATCAACACCATGTTGGGATCAAAATAAAAATATGATATAGTACAAACAAAGCATTACCTATAGTTTACCTCTTGTTCGTGTTAGCTCAGAATGGTTTTCACTGAAAGAGATCTGTGAATAAATGCAGTCACTTTAAATAATTGACATTACCTGAAACTTAATAAAAAAGTATAGCGCATAATAATTAAATTGCATTGATGCTTAGTCTTCTTTAGAATATCAGCGTCTCGAAGCCATTGCAGACATACACTATATTAGTGACATTGATGTACACTGTATATTTTCTGAGAAACACATCTATCTTACTCAGGAACTGGTTGAAAGAAAACAGAAACTTGCAATTGATCTCTGTACTTAACGGTCATATATTAACCCTCTGTGCGTTAAAAAGCATATCATTTTTAGCATTTCAGCTGTTCTTCCCATTCAAATACTGTGTCCCACTTACAGTACTTCAAGAATCCATAAACTTACAAGATCCAAATTCAATCTCAGTTTAAACAATCTGTTCAGAGTCTGCATCAAAGAGATTCTATTACATCAGATGAAAAAAATTTCATTATTATATGTTTTTAAAACACTGATTATATTGCTATATGTTAAGTTTTGAGTTGCAAGGGATCATGACCCTTACATGAGTAGAAGAAAGAAGAGAAACATGGCTTGTGTAGATTTGGGGAGACTATCTATAAAATACAATGTTTCCATATATATGGTAGTTTTAAAGAATATGAAGGCACACCAACTTTATTTTTACTGTAAAAGACAAAGTCAATTATAAAGCACTGGTATAAATCCCAAACCCTAGGGACTTTGCTAATGCAATATTGGATTACTAAAATCAAGAGGAAAGTCCATTGGGGACCAATACTGCCGGAAGATGAAGCTTCTGGAATATCAATTTATATGAAGAATTAGAGCTCTAACTAAATAGAATTATTCAAATGCTGAGCCCAGGACCAGCCACATAATTTTCAGGTCTAGTGCAAAATAAATGCTGAGCCCCTGTTCAAAAAAAAATTATTAAGAATTTCAATATGGGGACATGAGGGCATAATCCAAACCCAGTGCAGAACTCGGTGTGATGGCATAGGGTCCTGCCCTGGACCCACTACACAAGCCTAGTCAGAGTTCTCTAAAGCCAGGTGCCACGCTTCTTTATACAGTAACTTAGGCACCGATGAAAAATTCAAATTTCAGTTTAACAGAACTTAAGAACCACATTGAATAAAATGTAATAACTGAGTCATAATCTTTTTTGTGTCCTATGAAAGAATCAAATATCTACATATGAGTCTTTAGGTGGCCTAGAGGTGAAGGAGGAGGCATTGTGGGGATTTGCACGAGTTCATGGCAGTGACGCGTAATCTTTTCCACTATAAACTTTTCCCACTGTTGACAAGAGTTGCCTAGTGAGATGACAGGTCCCTGCTATAGGCAGTATTTAGGAAGAGGGAGTTCTGCAGAGGTCAGCCTTAAGAAGCTTTTGACTCCAAGATTACATAAAATCTAAAATCTTAGACCTGAAGTTTCCACGGTTAGAACTTCAGGAGGAATATGAAGCCAGATAAAGATTTAAGGAGATTCTTTTAGAAAACATAAAATGAATGACCAAATCTCAGGAGAGAACTAGGATTTGCTTCAGCTGTGATTGGTGACCATAAATAGTTAATAAAAAGTCACTGTCTTCCCCTACTTTTGAGTCCTTCTCCCATAAGTTGCCTCTGTTATGTTTTAATAGAAAATTGATCTCACTTCAAAATAAGACTTCATAGGCATATATTCATGGGCAGACATGCACACATATGCATATATTTTAATCTATGTGGCCACAACCAGGGCAGTGGCCATCTGTTGTCGTGTACATCTGTTAGAAGATGAAATTTTTAGTTATAAATAAAAGTTTGGAACAGCACATCTGGCAATCACAAAACTAAATAGGGACATTATAAAATCCCCTTGAATTATAATGAATTAAAACAACCCCTATAATTTCTTTCTTTAAGTGTATTTATTTATTTATAGAGCGAACAAGCAGGGGAGAGGCAGAGAGAGACGGCAAGCTCTGCACTGTAAACCCCTTAATCTTAAACTTAAGATATGAGTTCATCTTTCATCTGAATAACCCACTCTTGTTATATAGAAGTAATTAACATGGATTTGGCTCCAAAGTTTATTACCTGAGTGCATCTTCCTTTCTTCTAAATTTGAAAATTCAAATTGATAAGAAAAACTCTAAGGTTGTTGCAGTGATTTCTTAAGATACCTTACTTCCTTCAGCCACAGCCTGATTTAGAGTCTACACTGGACTAAGGAATATCCACATTTATATGAAGATAAGCAATGTAACTTACATTTATTTACCACTTATTTACCACAGCACATCAGCAACTCTGCTAAAATCTCTCTGTGTGTAATACTTTCTAATTTTTAAAATATTTCTGAGATGCTACTTGTAAGATTTCCATCTTACAAATCAGGAAACAGGTCTAGAGAGGTTATGAAGCCTGCTCCCAACTATACAGTTAATATTTGATTTAAGAATGAAATTTGGGGGGCGTTTTGATGGCTCAGTTGGTTAGGCTTCCAGCTTTAGCTCAGGTCATGATCTCATGGTTTTTGAGCTCAGCCCCCGCGTCAGGCTCTGTGCTGACAGCTCAGAGCCTGGAGCCTGCTTAAGATTCTGTGTCTCCCTCTCTCTGCCCCTCACCTGCTTGTGCTCTGTCTCTCTCAAAAATAAATAAACATCAAAAAATTTTTAAAAATTATTTTGGCTATAATAGAGACCTAAAGACACTCACTTAAACAAATGAGGGTTAACGTTTTCTCTTATAGCAACACATCTGGAAGCGAGTGTTTAAAGCTCTGGAACATCAACTCAGAGGTCTCCATGATTCTTTTGGTTATCAAATCATCGTTTCAAGATGGCGGCTCCAACCTTGGTGATATGTTGCTGGCATTTCAGGCCAGAAGGAAGGAAGAGTGAAGTGCCAATGGATGAGCCACTTCTCTCTCAGGCAGCAATTCCAGACACCCCAGTCAACAAGTACCACTTAGATTTCATTGCCCACCTTATCTGTCAATATGTTTAGAAAATACATAGTTTTAAATTTTTTTCCCTAAACTGAGCTTATTGTTGTCTCCATCAAAATCAAGCTCATTAGTGTGAAAGGAGAAAAATGGCTACTGAGTAGAAAATCATCACTCTGTCAAGCTGTACGGCACCCTTTTCTCTCTGCATTTTCCTACCTAGGAGCACATTGCAGCCAAAAATGATGATAAGGAAGCTTCCATCTTTCTTCACTTCTTCTCTGTCCTCCATTGTGATAAGGAAAGGGGAATTCTATTTGTTCACATTGCCAGTTGTGGTTTCTAAAGAAAAACTGTCCCTTCTTTCTTTTTCTTCTCTTTTCTGTCCTCAGTGAAAGCTCATGGAACTGAATGTTAACTGGAATGTTTTCATCAAGGCAACACCAGAAGCAAGAAGACAGGAAGTCTTATAAGTACTAATAAAAATCTTGGATTGCAAGTAACTTGTTCTGCGAGTGTTCTGGAAGGTGAGCAAACATTTCTAATCAATTTTAACTTGATAAATGATGTCTTGAAATATGAGTTGTACAAGAAACTGAATATCACATGATCACAACTGAGCCAATGGTTCTTGAAGTTTGCTTTGATATACAAGTGCTTTGGGTTGCAATCATGTTTCCACAATGCATTATGCTCACAGACCAAGGTTTTACTGTATTTCAAAATAGGTGGCTGAAAAACAGTGAAAATAGAAAGTATATAAGATATCATCCATATCATATATACAACATGACCAAGTTATGTTGGTCATAAGAGACTTGTGTTTTTTCCTTTCTCAAGAAACCCTTGGGGAATCAGTGGAGTACTGCAAGTTTATTCTCCATCCAAACACTTTGCCTCTCAGTGCAAGGCATAAACTTCAACAGAGTCACCCAGAGAGCTTGAGGTGGATTCCAGGCATTAGAAGGTATGTACTGAGCATGAGCCTGACAAATCCTAAGGACTCTAAAGGCAAGAATTTTAGCTTTCTGCTAGAAACAGTATGACAAGAGATGTTAAGCTGTGTTGAAGTTATCTACACTTCTGCAATAATGCTTGAGTCTTGCTCATAATATAGAAGTGGACCATATAGACACAGCCACCTGACATTCCTTAAGAAGGCCGTCTGTAAGGGTGATAGGAATGACAGGAGAGCTGGTATAAAAGACCATCAGAAATCAGAGGCTGATGGGAGTTCCAATAACAAGAGAAGGATACATTGTCCAGATCGTGGAAACTACAGTTGGATATTCCAGCGGGAAAGTTGAGAAACTCAGGAAGGCACCCGCGATAGGAGATTGGTTTGAATCCCTGCCAGGACCACAGAGTGTGAAGCCAGATCCACATTGCCAGGTAGGTAAGAAGCTTCCTCATTTCTTATCTTTCTCCTTGGCCTCTCCCTCTGCATTAATCCTGGAGACGGTCCAAAAGGGTGTGGTGGAGAGGTGAGCGATAGAGACAGCAGTTAGCTTTCTGAAGAGACAGTGGGCTCCAACCTAGCAGCTTCTGCTGAGTGAAAAGAAAATCTTTCCCTAAATGAATATTATAGTAAATATTCATACATTATATTGAACAATTGTAATTACTAAATTGAACTTTGTTTGCTTAACTAAAGAGACCATAGGACCTTTATTACCTACAAGTGAGCATAAAAAACATGCATCCACCTGAGATTTCATGTCTGAGTTTCTATGAGAAGAGCCTCCTCCCACTGAGAAGATTTGAAGGCAGCAAGGAAGACAAAAGTCCATTGGCACTGGATTATCTCTTCTTTTTTACTTCTTCTTTACAGTGGTTATGCTCATCTTTTACTCTGTCTCTAAGAAAGAAAAGATAGGGTCCCTCTCCGCCTTGCCCTACACATGAGGTCCCTGAAGAAATCAAACACAAGGCATTCACTGGGAAAATGATCCCCCTGACTACCATTTGGGCTGACAGTCCAATGGAGAACTCCATTGAACCAAGCTGAATCATTCAGGACTCTTATCTGATTTAGAGAACACAGACCCAACAGGCTTCTTTACACCATACCCCCAAATCCACAGATAAATATTTGTTTTTGTTACTCAAATGCCAAGAATGCCTCGTCCAGAAGAATGAACACAGTCAAGGACAAGAGGACTATGGAAGAAGCGTACTAAGTTTTAGGTCCCTTTCTTTTAGCTCCCAGATTAGAACCAATTGAGAAATAGACATAGATTGTAAGCACAGGGAAAGCACAATGTCAATAATCAAGCTGATTCCAGAATGCAGCTTTAGATGAGTCTGCTATTTTTTTCTCCCACATCTATCATCAGCAGGAGTTCTGGACGGCCTGAGACCTCCCTCAACATAGCCCAGCTGACCTGATCACAAGAAGAGCTGGGAAGGGAAATGGCCTGTGGAGAGGCTAGTTCTGAAAAGGAATAAGCCTGGAGAGAACTGAGTTCCTGCTGCCTGACTCAAGGTAAGCACATCATTCCTCCTGCCCTGGGCAAGGTGAGTGAAGGCACAGGTCTGCTGAAGGCTCTTCCCTCAAACTTTCATGTTCCTTCCCTTTTATAGAAACAGAGCGTAGAGAATCTTCCCTCCAGCATCAATGTTTGAAGGTCGCAGAGAAGGCAATGGAAGCTATAGTGGTTAAGAGCTGGTCTCAGAGCTGTGCTGAAGGGTGTCCAACTTGACTTTCCTCCCTTCTAGCTGGAGCACATTGTGTCTTCTTAACACAGAGCTAATGAAATCTCCCTAGTAGGCTTGTTACAAAGAATAAATGAGTCAAGAAATATAAAGCACTTAGAATAGTGCCTAGAAGGTACTAAGTGCTCTACGTAGGTTAATTATAATGGAATTGTCTTATTTAAATGCTAAGCCATATTTCTCTGCATATCTCTGCTTTGAATCATCATTAAAGTATTTTATAAATGCCAGCAAACCATCACATTTCCATTATTTTAGATTACTGGCTTCTTTGGCTTTATTTTTTCACCTAAGCACAAGGGAGATAAATTTAAGATAGAGAATATGCTACAACTTATAGGTGCGGATTTTTCAGTGTTTTTTTTTTTTCTTTCTTTTTCTTTCTGCTATTGTACTCAACAAGATTTGAATTTGCAGATCTCTTGACCGGGTGACAAATTGCGAATAAAACTGAAAATTAAAACCACATAAAACGAGGCAAAGTTGGACAATATTCTCTATTTACATATTTTTATTTAACTTCTCAAAGAGCCTTAAATAACTTTCTCACTGGGCCAGAACTTTCTCCCAGGTTTTATGTTTAACCTCCACTGCAGACACATCAGGTGATCTATGTATGAGTACGGGGAAATCCACAGCTACATCTGCTTTGAGAGGAAAAACTCACCAAGACCATGTTACAGACTTTTTGAGTTGAACTCTGGGCTGGGAAGGGTGGAATTTCTTTGATGCTCTTCAATTGCTGTTTATGAGAGTGCTTGGTATTTGTAAGAGGTAGCTTTCTAAGATCCCATATCACCCCCAACCTTAATCCTATGCATATTCATACACACGCATGTACACAAGCACACATATTTATCACACAGACAATTGTTTATATCAGTGAAGAGGCAAAAGACTGGTATTTTTTTAAGATGGTGGTTTTTAATGGACTTCACATAGGAAAAGAACATCAAGAGCCAAATCAAGTCCATCAGAGAAGCTGAAAGTCAAAGCCACAACAGTCATGAACCAACCACATCCAAGGCATGCTTGAGGGTTGATGGTAAAATAGTTGAGAGCAGAAACCCAAGAGACAGAACATCTGGGATCAAAGCCTGCTTTTGTTATGTGCCACCCTGTGTGACATTTGTGAAGTTTGCTTAACCACTCCGTGCTATAGTATGCTCATCTGTAAAATGGAGACACTAGTAGTACCTACACCTATACAATGGAAATAATAATAGAACCTACCTCGGATGGTCGCTCATCTTGTATACTCATAAAAAAGGTGATAATAACTACACTTGTCTCATAGGATTGCCACGGAGTTCGAAAGAGTTTATACCTACAAAATGCTTAGGAGATTGGCATATAGTGAACATTAAGTAAGCATTCGCTGTGATTCTTTTATTATCAAAGACTCAAAAATGAGATTAGTGCAGGAGCAATCCAGACACAGGCAGAGCAGGGGTGAGGGAAACCAGGTAATGAACATGGTAACAGGGGAGAAAGGGACTTGCCTTTATGGACAACAATCGCATGTGTCACACGTGCCTGGGTCAGGCTGACAAAAAAACCATCAGCAAAGTGGACAGAATGATTTTGTTTTGTTTTGGTTTTCTGAAAAAGTCCAAAGCATAGCTCCAGGGGAGATCTGCCCTGCAGTATTCAAGGCTGAACCAAACGACTCAAGGTTAGCTGTGCTGAATGTCTTTTGGTTCGATCTATCTTAATATAAAGACTTTTTGTTGGCTCCAAGAAAAAAGATTTTATTTCAAGTGAACCCTTTGGAATTCCACAGACCAAAGGGATTGTAGTCAGCAGTCAATAGCTCAGTTATGCCACTCACTGCCCGCCACAGCAAAACTTTGTGGTACAAACTATAAATCTTGGACATCCCTAAGTTTCTTTACTGGTTATCTGTCTCATAGGTGTTGATAGTACACATAAGCGCCCGCACACAAAGGTAGCTTCTCTTTTACCAGTAATAAAATCAGAGATGTTAGCTACTCTTTATTAAATTATATATAAAAACATGTACCCAGGGTTGCCTGGCTAACTCGGTTGGTTGAGCATCCAACTCTTGATCTCAGCTCAGGTCATGATCTCACAGCTTGTGAGTTTGAGCTTTGTATCTGGCTCTGTGCTGATAGCCTGGACCCTGCTTGGGATTCTGTCTCTCCTTCTTTCTGCCCCTCTCCTACTTGTGCATGTGTGTGTGCACATGCATGCACTCAATCTCTCTCAAAATAAACTTTAAAATTTTTAAATAAAAAATGTATATTCACACTCATTTTAGTACATGATTTGCTTTCAGCTAATAGTTTTCCTGTTGACTGTCAATGACTGTCAATGACTGTACAGGAAGACAGAATCTCTTCTTATCTTATGTCTATATTTCTACAATTTTAGTTGTTCCATATATTCTGCTTTGGGTTCTCTTTCATCTGACCATTAATGGAAGATAGAAGTTTGAAGAAAAATTATAAGTTATGTTACCAATTTGTAACTTGGAAATCCTCTTGAAGTACCTCTATAATGTCTTACCCTCTAGCCGGACCTACGGTGACAATTAAATATGGCAGTGACTGAACGTATGCGTGGCATTTTGCAAGCATTCTAAAAATAGCTTTCTAAATTAGTCATTTAGATAAAAGGTCTTGTTCTCCTCATCACATGTTTAAAAGTGGATTATTAATGGCATAAGTAGGGGGCAAGGAACAGAGAAAGAATTGCTATTTTTGCCTTGCTCATTAAGTCAACTAATTAGTCATTTTTGTTTGTTTGATGTTTACTTAGTATGTTTTAGGTAAAGCTACCATCATTTCTTTTTTTTTTTTTTATCACAAATGGAAAGACAGAACAGAAGGGGGCATAACCTTGAGCCCTACATCATATTTATTATCCTCACTGGTCAAGTGAGTGTAGAGGTGTGAGAGTCCAGCTGAGAAAAACAGGATTTTGGAAGAAGTGCTGACAGAGAGACTATAATTACAAAAAGAAATTTAAAAAAAAATCTGTGTACATGTATTTATATTTATGTGATTGCCAAAATTAAAAAGTCATTTATAAGAAGGAAAACTAGGTGTGTCATCAACTACATCATGGTCTATATGGCTCATGGTTTCCACTAATGCAAATAAAGAGTATATGTTCTAAAATATAATTCAATTAGCAGCTGCAACAATCTAAGTGATCAATCAGAAAAGTAAGGGAACTGACAACTCAGTAGGAAATAAATAGTTTTATATTCTCATTTTTCACTATATCATGGTTACGATTTTACTGTAGACTTATAAATCCACTAATTCAGGTTAGTTAATAGTTTCAGACTGAGTTTTATGTGTGATTGGAGAGCTTCTATGTCCCTGATGGATTTATAGGGCAGACGTATTTAATAAAAAAATTGGGAAATTTAAACTCACTCAGAGAAGATATGCATCACTTTGAGATACCCTGAGGCTTTGATATTATTAAAGTATCTTAATGATGTTGATTGACAAAAATGCATGTCAATGATGGTAAGATTTTCTATGGAATTGTCAGTTTATAGTAACTTAAAAAATAATTACTGTTTACAAGAAAATAACATGTTTTTTTAAAGTTTATTTTGAGAGGAGAAAAGGAGAGGGGGCTGAGAGGGAAGGACAGAGAATCCCAAGCAGGTTCCATGCTGCCACCAGGGAGTCAGATGTGGGGCTCGATCTTGCAAACTGAGATCATGACCTGATGTGAAATCAAGAGTCAGACGCTTAACCAACTGAGTCACCCAGGCTCCCTGAAAATAACATGATTTAAAAGGCTTTGTGAGGATGTGAAAACAGCAAGTATGAGTGTGAGACCATTAACCAGACTGATGGAAGACCAGGTTGAGCTTCTAAGTGTGAGCATTAAAAAAGAACTATTTGAGGGACATCTGGGATCTCGTTCAGCCTGCAAAGAACATGGAGGTTGTCACTTTAGTCATCAAACAAGAAAAAGTCCTGAGCAGCTTAAAAATCAACAACCTTTCTTAGCTTTGTCAGGGAATTCAGGTCACACAATGAGTAGATATCCCTAAAATTAAAGAACTAGGTAGAAACTTACCTTAACAGAAACCAAGGAACAGAAACCTTTGTGGGAACCAGTACTAGGGTAGAAATACCTAAATTATGATTGACAAATTTCTGAAGGTTTGAGGTGGAAAAGGCTGAGTTAAAAATGCTATGGAGACTCAGTCTTGTAGGAGCCCCACACTTTTGTGAGTTTCAACTGCAGAAACCCTACCAGGTTTTCATAGTGAAGATCTGAGGAAAAAAAAATTGCCATAAGCTTCAGCAGGATGGGAGGAGAGTAGACATTTTGAAATATGCCCAGAGTCTTCTGTTCTTAACAAAGCCTGTCTTCAAGAGGAACTATTTTACCAAAGTGTTACCTACTGGGGTTTTATCAGAACCCAATTGGCCTAAGGGCGTTCGGAGGGAAATCTCCAACTCCAGCTCCCTACAGCCTATCCTATCCACCAAAGAAGGTTGAAGAAGAGGGAATGAGAAGCACTGATGAAGACAAAACCCAGAGGACACAGGCTGGCCCACCAAGACACAGACCTAGCCATAGGACTAGAGAGTTCTTCCTCCCCAATACATACCTAAGCACTATAACAGGAAAGGCCTATCTATATATTACACTTCTCGACAAGAAAACAAACAACCCTTTCAAAAATGGGCAAAATATCTAACAGACACCTCACCAAAGAAGATATACTAATAACTAAAAAGCATATGAAAATGTGTTTGCCTTCTGATTATCAAGAGATTGCAAATTAAAACAACCATGAGTGGGGCACCTGAGTGGATCAGTTAGTTAAGCATCTGACTTTGGCTCAGGTCATGATCTTGTGGTTCACGGGTTCAAGCCCTGCATCAGGTTCTGTGCTGACAACTCAGAGCCTGGAGCCTGCTTTGCATTCTGTGTCTTCTTCTCTCTCTGCCCCTACCTTGCTCATTCTCTCTTTCTCTCTCTCTATGTATGTATGTATGTATGTATGTATGTATGTATGTATCTATCTCAGTCTCTCTCTCTCTCTTTCAAAAATAAATAAATAAATAATAAATAAAACAACCATGAGATACCATTGTGCACCTATTAGAATGCCCCAGATCCAAAACACCAAAAGCGTTAGTGTCAGGAAGAGTAAGTGAGTATCTGAGAATTCTGAAAATCTAAAACTGCTCATGAAAAACGAAGTCTACCATTTAAATAAATCAACTAATAAATATGGCAAAATATTTGTGAGGGTGCAGAAAAAAGAAAAATAAGCAATATTTAGCTTAAAAATTTTTAAATACTATAAATGTAGATAGATAATAGATGATAGATGGGAGACAGATATAGAAATTGAACTATCCTATTTTCCTATTTTAAACATTTTTAACATATATAATAATACTGGAACCTTAGCTTTTCCTTATTTAAGTGAAAGTATTTTTTCATGTGCATCTGTTTTATTTTATTTTATTTTTTAAAATATTTTTATTTATTTCTAGGAGAGAGAGACAGAGAGAGAGAGGGAGAGAGAGAGAGAGACAGCGTGAGCAGGGGAGGGTCAGAGAAAGAGGGAGATACAGACTCTGAAATAGGCTCTAGGCTCTGAGCTGGCTGAATAGGCTCCAGGCTCTGAGCTGGCAGTCAGCACAGAGCCCGACGTGGGGCTCGAACCCACAAACCGTGAGATCATGACCTAAGGCAAAAGTCAGACACTTAACCGACTAAGCCACCCAGGCGCCCCATGTGCATCTGTTTTAGAATAAATCCCTTTATCAGGGTCTTCTAATACTTTCTAATAAAATATAACTGATTAATTCTCTTTTGTTTTTTAAAGTCTGGCAGGGTTCAACGTTTGAGTGTTTTTATATAGTTCATCTCTGTTTGAAACAAATCCCACTACTATTTCTGAAGCCAGCACAATGTGTCAGGCTTATCCCTTTTAATACTTGAAACAATGCAATTGTTTATGACTTAGGGTTTTCTCATTAGTTGTAACTAACTGACAATGAGAAATGTAGTAAAATAGATGTGGTTTAAAAGGTGCTAATTAAGCTATAAACGACCACATCATGACTCTGAAGTGCATGAGTCATTAGTAATTCTAGTTGAAGTAATTTTTGGTCAGCCCAATGGCATAGTCATCTTAAAGGAAGTAGCATCTCATCAGTCTGGAATTACCTAGGTGTGGTTCTGCCCAGAGGCAAAGGGATGAACTGATTGATCCCTGGGAGGTTCTTCCCACCCTGGAGTCTCAGATGGCTAAAACTTGCAATTGAAATAAGCTTACCACCATCCCTTCTGCCCTTGATCCCTCCTCTTCCATCCATTATTAAGTGATACCTTGACTCCTTTGCACTTTCCAACCACTTGCAAGTTGATGCCTGTCAGGATTCGGGATCCTCACTTGAGTCTCCTTTCCTTTAACAGTAATTCAACTGTTGATTCATCAGGATGCAAGCGAGGTGAAAGAGTATGCAATGTGAACACGCTGAAGAATTTATAATTCTAGCCCATGAATCCATTTCCTTAACATAATTCAAAAAGATTAAGACAAGGTAAACTCTCAGCTTAAAGCACACATTAAAAAAGTAAAAGTCTAGGGGCGCCTGGGTGGCTCAGTCGGTTAAGCGTCCGACTCCAGCTCAGGTCATGATCTCAGGGTTCGTGGGTTTGAGCCCCACGTTGGGCTCTGTGCTGACAGCCAGTTTAGAGCCTGGAACCTGTTTCAGATTCTGTGTCTCCCTCTCTCTCTGACCCTCCCCTGCTCACGCTGTCTCTCTCTCTCTCTCTGTCTCAGAAGTAAATAAAACATTAAAAAAAAAAAAAGTAAAAGTCTAATGACCGTGTTCCATGGAGATGTCACATATATAATGTATATATATGGGTATATATATGCACATAAATTCATACATGCGGATATTTACATAGACCTGCTCTAACTTGGAACCTCAGTGTCATTAATAAAATCTGGTGAATGAGAATGAGGGCACTCATAATTGAAGGAGACATACTGTAAGCAAAATGACAGTGATCAGGAAAGCGGGTAATGGCAACAGGCAGTGTTTATCCAAATAGAAAATGCTATTTTATATATTTATATAGATAGACAGATAGATAGATCTATAAAATTATAATATATAGTATATTAGTGATATACTANATATATAAAATCTCCATAATTACCACCACCCCATTTTCTACCCATTACCTCTTTTCAGAGCTGACTGATAATCTTTATATCCATATTTGCACACTTAATCAGTTTTCATGTTACTCTTCCGAATAATTGCAATAGTCATTATTATTATCAGCAATATTCTTATATACTATTGTAATTACCCTTCAAGGATGGTTTTGATACTTATTTTGACCTGTATTTACTGTTCTATAACCACAATGAGGAGCTGATAGGAGGTGGAAAATAAGACACAGAGATTTTCTCTACCTCTCATGCACCCTAAGTATAACCCTGATAAAACTAGTTCTTTTGTCTATTTCACCATGCCACATTACCCTAACATGACATGTCACAGTCCCCTCTTGTAGGTTTCCCCCCTGGAGGGAGACACAGTCCTTTAATGAATCTTGGATTCTCTTCATCCAGTTTCCCGTCAATGACATCGACCCCAGACTCTCAGCCTGTAATATGTCTGTCTCAGCAGCAGCAGCAGATGCTCTCCACGTCCGCTGCTCGATTTTGCAAGGCATCCTGTGACCTACTATCAGCATTTACTTCTAAAAGTCAACTTAGTAAATTTTGTGCTTCCAGAATCATTTGGGAGATAGAGTTGGAGAAAGAAAGCGGCTCTGTGAGAGGGATATTTACATTCAAGAGCCATGGCCTTGATGTCCATTGCTATCACTGTCAGCTGAGCTGTAACTAGCAAGCAGCCCACGTGGTGAATGCAGAGCATCTTGTGCCTTGGAACTTTCCAACCCAGAGCTTCCCACTTGATCGTGTGCTGGGAGGCTGAGCAGATGAGAAGAAAAGTGATAAACACAGTAAAGAGAACTTAGAAAGAGAACTTAGAAAGAACCATGTAAATATACCTGTGTTTCCTTCCCACTTTCCCTTCCTTTCTTCCTTCTTACTTAATTTCCCTCCTTCCTTTCTTCCTTCCTATCTTTTAAATCAAAAGATTAATCCTCTCAAAGTCCAGTAAAACAAAACCAATATAAACATATTCTCAAAAGCAGAGTTCTGTCCATCTATTAGAAATCTCTACTTTGTCTATGCTATCATTGAGAAAAAGGGAGGAATCTATGCACCCAAAGCTAAACGAGAACACAAAGGAAGATGCAAAATATGTTTCAAAGAGCAGCCTGAAAATTAGTATTTTGAATGAACTTCTCATTCAGTCAATGACTGCTTGCCACCAATTTCTTTGAGACCCTCATATTCATCTGCTTGACAAGAGAAAGAGAAGAGACTTGGAAATCATCAGGGAATAAGAATTTTGTGGGCGTTCTCCCCACATAACAGCTCTATGGCATTCATACCACAATGTGCTATGACTTGTCTATAAGGCCCAAGTTGCTGCCTCTTTGTGTTCTAATCAATGCCTGGAATTATCTTTCTCCCTCCTCTCCACCCACTGACCTATCAAGCTCACAGCTGATCTCCAAACAAGCTCAATTCCATATTTCAATTTAGGTGCTTTTTCCTTTTTATTCCTTCACATTTGAATTTTTTTCCAGGCTCTATTCCTCTCTTGGTAGTATAGCTGCTGAAACTTGTTGACATGTTGCTTTGTCAAGTTAATCCTAAATGTGTGGTTTGTTTAAGTATACATTGTAATGTCCTTAAGTTTAAAAGTATTTATTCCACTTTTCTCCTTTGCCTACTCCATGCAAAACATTGAGTACAAGGTTGGGCATTAGCTAAATGGTGGTCACTGACCATTGTTCATTAAGAAATCCAAGATATGTGGCGACCAGTGTCCATCTTCCATGATGTCACCACCAATCTCAACCATAACTATGGCAATAAGCAGGTAATGGGAATTCAGTTCTACAACTGAAAGTAGGATGCTGTTTTTGTAAACATGCAAAGGCCCATTTCTAAAACAAAGCAGAGCAAAGCAAAGTGAAGCAAAACAAGGCTACTTCTATCTACTAGTCACCTGCCCTTTGTGAAATATTTGAGATTTGCATCCCCTAGAATTTGATTCTAATGTGATGTAGAGACTCAGTGATCAGGATCCCACCAACTTTGGTGAAGCAGAAGTTGTGACTTGCAAGTTGGGAGTCCATAAAAGACCACCTAGGTATATCACATTTCTATTTCAAGTATCTTCAAACTTACTCTACCAATTGGCTTCTGCCAACTCTGCTTTTAAATATGTATAGGTTTCTCCAATATAGAAAAATGAAAATACCTTTATTGAGTACTTATATTGGTCATTTTGGGTGACCACAACAAAATACCATAGATTGAATACTTAAATTAAGGAATTTATATCTTAGTTTTGGGGGCTGGGAAATCCAAGATCAAGGTTATGACTGATTTGATTCTCCAGAAAGGACTCTATTCCTGGCTTGTAGATGTCTGCCTTCTCATCATGTCCCTTCATGGAGGACAGAGAGAAAGGAAGCTAGCTCTCTGGTGTCTCTTCTTAGAAGACCTCTAATTTCATTTTGAAGGCTTCACCCTTATGACTTCATCTAAATCTAATAACCTCTCTAAGGCCCTACTTCCAAACAGCACCACATCGGGGGTTAGGGCTTCAACATATAAATTTTGGGTGAGAAAATACAATTCAGTCCATAGCAGGCCTGATGCTCAATTATATAACATGTTCTTCCTTGTAGAGATTCCTACTCAAGGCTTACACTAATGTAGTGCTTACCTTGTGCCTGTGATCACTGCAAGTTCTCCACACAGGTACCTCCTTCAATATTTACAGCAACCATTCAAAGTAGTTACTATTATGCCCATTTTGCAGAGGTGGAAATTTATGAATAAGATTAGCAACTTTCCTTAAGTCATAGAGCCAGCAAGTGACAGAGGCAAGTTTCAAACTCAGCCGCATTGTCTCCAAAATCTTCAGAGCAATAAAATCTCCAGCTTAACGGGGTTGGTACACGTCTCTTCTTCAAAACCTTCACCACTGTGTTAGGACTTCACAATCAGAGGTGCAATTGCTTTGGAAAACAGTCTGATCATTTCTCAAATGATTAAACATAGAGTTATCGTATGTCCCAACAATTTGACTCCTAGGTATATACCCAAGAGAACTGACAATATATGTTCACACCAAAACTTGCATATCTATATTCATGGCCGCATTACTCATATAGTCAAAAGATTGATACAACCCAAATGGCCATTAACTGATGAATGGATGAACAAATATGGTTTATCCATACAGTGGAATATCATTCAGCTATGGAAAGGATTGCACTACTGATATATGACAAAACATGGATGAACCTTAAAGCCAGCCAAAAGACCACATATTACATGTGGATATTCATATGAAATATCCAGAACAGGGAACTCTACAGAAACACAAAGTGGATCAGTGGTTGCCTAGGATGGGGAGAGGGGAGTGAACATTTAGGAGAGTGATAGCTAAAACATTTGAAATTTCTCTTGGGAGTGATGAAAATGTTCTAAAGCTGACTGTGGTAATAGCTGCACATATCTGTGGATACACTAAAAACCATTGAATTCTAAACTGTAAATAGGTGAATTATATGGTATGTTAACTCTATCTTAATAAAGCTTTTAAAAATAAAAAGACTTTGGGGCACCTTGGTGGCAGTGAGTTAAGCGTCCAACTCTTGGTTTTGGCTCAGGTCATGATCTCGTGGTTCATGAGATTGAGCTCCGAGTCTGGCTCTGTGCTGACAGCATGAAGCCTGGTTGGGATATTCTCTCTCTCTCTCTCTCTCAAAATAAATAAATAAACATTAAAAAAATAGACTTTACTGTCTGATATCTACTCAGTCCATGGAATCCATCTTAGAAATTCATTCAAGCACACTGTTTGCTCTCATTTTTGCTGGCTGTCATGATCTCCTCTGGCATCATGTGATGCTTCCATTCTCTCTTACTCTCTTTTCCTCCATTCTCCTTCTCACACTCTCTCCTTACACCTTCCCCCTCTCTTTACTTTTGTATCATTGCCCCCTGATGCATGAATCTCTTAAACATGTGTTCTGCCCTCTGTTCTTCTCTTTATATATTTTCTTGGCCAGATCTTTTTTTTTTTTTTAATTATGTTTTAAGTTTAGGGTAATGAATTTTTTCATGTGAACAAAAACCTCCAAATCAGTGAGGAACTATGAATGAATGGATTTAATAGATGACCAAATGTGGAGACTTATCTCCACAGGCGTTTTGATCTTGAACATGGGACTTTATTTTATTGGGCTTCAGATTCCTCATGTGTAAAATGAGGAAAATATTACATATGCCCAAACCACCACATTTAGGTTGTTAGGAATATTAAGTAGACAATATGAAAAGGGAGAATTCTTTGTAAACACTGAAGTATCATGTAAGTGTAAATGATTATAAGTATGTGTAAAATGTAATTTAAAAAAATTAATGTTTATTCATTTTTTAATGTTTTTTATTTATTTTTTATTTATTTATTTATTTTTTAATGTTTTATTTATTTCTAGNAGAGCCACCCAGGTGCCCCTGTTTATTTCTTTTTGAGAGACATAGAGAGACAGATGCAAGTGGGGGAGGAGCAGAGAGAGAGAAAGAGACATAGAATTCAAAGCAGGTTCCAGGCTCTGAGCTGTCAGCACACAGCCTGACGCAGGGCTCCAACTCATGGACCGCATGATCGTGACCTGAGTGGAAGTTGGCATTTAACTGACTAAGCCATACCTAAAATGTATTTTTTCATCTCAAGTTACTATAATTTGCCTCCTATCAATTTTTTTCTCTTTCCAAAAAATGAAATCTTGCCACCACTGGTAATGCCATTTTCATTTCTTCATGCATTCATTAATTCAATTGTTCAATCAACAAATATACATTTATTCAGCCCCTACCTCTCCTAAGAATGCTGATTGGTATAGGATACTTGTGATATATAGAATGACCTGCCTTGGTCCTTTACAGACCTAACATAGTGGAAGCAGCAAATGCACACAGAGAGTATAATACATATAATCAAAGTGTGCAAGTAAGCCAACACGTAAATTATCTAATCCAGGTTTGCTGCTGAATAAATGATGAGATGGTTTTCTAGACATGTGAAAATATGTTCTGAGTTTTATTATTTATTTATTTATTTATTTATTTTTAAATAGTTTATTGTCAAGTTGATTTCCATATAACACCCAGTGATCATCCCAACAAGTGCCCTCCTCCGTGCCCATACCTCCCTTCCCCTCCTCCCACCCCCATCAGCCCTCAGTTTTTTTCTCGGCATTCAAGAGTCTCTGATGGTTTGCCTCCCTCCCTCTCCCCCACTATTTTTTCCCTTCTTCTCCCCCATGGACCTCCGTTAAGTTCCTCCTAATCCTCCTATATGTGCAAACATATGGTATCTATCCTTCTCTGCCTGACTTATTTTGCTCAGCACACCACCCTCAAGTTCCATCCATATTGCTACACATGGCCAGATTTCACTCTTTCTCATTGCTATGTAGTATTCCATTGTATAGATAAACCATATCTTCTTGATCCATTCGTCCGTTGATGGACACTTAGTCTCTTTCCATGTTTTGGCTATTGTTGAGAGTGCTGCTATGAACATTGGGGTACATGGGCCCCTATGCATCAGCACTCCTGTATCCCTTGGGTAAATTCCTAGCAGTGTTATTGCTGGGTCATAGGGGAGTTCTATTGTTAGTTTCCTGAGGAACCTCCACACTGTTTTCCAGAGGGGCTGCACCAGTTTTCATTCCCATCAACAGTGTAGGAGGGTGCTCGTTTCTCCACATCCTCGCCAGCATCTAGAGTCCTCTGATTTGCTCATTTTAGCCACTCTGACTGGTGTGAGGTGGTATCTCAGTGTGGTTTTGATTTGCATTTCCCTGATGAGGAGGGACGCTGAGCCATATGCTCTGAGTTTTAAAAGATGGCTTGCTAAGTGAGCCTTTGAAGTATGTGAGGTTTCAAGACAAAAACAGACTGTGTCAAGGTACAGAGTAGTGTTGCCATGGTGAGGACTGTATCAGTCACCTTTATCAGATAGAGCAGTTTATGCTTTGTGACAAATAGTCTTCAAATATCAGTGAGTTCGATCTGCAAAACTTTATTTCTATAATATATTACCCTCTATCAATAGTTGACTAAGGGGCTCTGATCAGTATAGAACTTTAGAACCCAGGCTAACAGATAGACCACGGTCTCAAATATTGGTGACTCCCAAGCTAAGGGATAAGAGAAGGGTCATGGGCTGGTCATTATGTCTTTAGCCCAAAGTGACATATATGACTTCTTTCAACTCTTTGGCTAGACCTGGTCATATAACTCTCCTCACATCTCAACACTGCTAGAAAAAGAATTGTTTTTAAAATTATTTTTTTTAATGTTTTGCTTATTTTTGAGAGAGGAAGCACAAGTGGTGGGGGCAGAGAGAGTGGAGGACAGAGTATCTGAAGTCTCTGTGCTGACAGCAGACGGCCTGACAAGGGCCTTGACCAATGAACCATGAGATCATGACCTGAGCCGAAGTCAGACGCTTAAGCAACTGAGCCACCCAGGTGCCTCTAGAAAATGCATTTTTACCTAAGATGGAAAAATCAGAAATATTTTCCTGTGCAGAGGCTATACAGGAAAATCCAAAAAGTTTGACCTCTATAATAAGTGTATAATATTCTAAAGTTACAGTTTTAAATATGTAAGCCCCATTTGCAAGCCCACTAACCATATTTCTTTATAGTAGTATTTAAAAACTGAAAATATTATGCCACGTACATATAAATTTAAACTAAATCCTGTGCGAAATAAATTTAAAGTCGTGACTCTCCAGTTTACAAGACATTTAATGCCAAAATATATTTCTATTTAAATACTCCTGGGATTAACAGCTACTAAATAAACCTATGAGTGATATTTTGAAATATTTAGCTAATGTAAAAAGTCTTCATAAAAGTATCTTATGATTGGCTTGATGGGGATGAATCCAATGCCTGTTATCTTTAGAAAAACATGTTCTTGGTAGGGTTTGAACACTGTGAGGTCATAGTTCAAAAAGTATACTGGGATTGTAAGATTATATGTGCTAAAATCCGAGCTTGATAAATTACCTACAGCTATAATGAAATAACCGTTTATGGCAACAGCAGAAAAAAAAAATCACATATTTCCTTTCTTACTAGGAAGACTGTATTATCTAATACAATGAGCATCAGCTTTAGCTTTAGACATCTGGTTTTAAACCCCCCTCATGTTTTTTCTTGTGGCATAAACCTGTTTGTTCACTACCTCTTTGAGACCCAGTTTCATCTCTGTAATAGAGATGATAATGGTAATCTCAGGATTACAGGAATTAAATGCGATAATAACATGTAGGAGTGCCTAATAATCCTACAGAATAGATACTCTGTAAAGAGCAATCTCTCTTCTTTCTAGTCTCTTCTTGAGATTGTGTGTATTTTCCCTTTAAATATGAGTGGATTTGCAAAAAGTGAAGTAACTAGAGCTTCTTAGCAAAGCTGCTTCAATCAGATTAATGTCTAGGTCAAATTTATTTCCCCACAACTGAGTTCCAGATGCTCCATGGTTGGTCTTACTAAAGCTCACAGTAGCCACCCAGCCAAACACTGATTTACTGGTCACCCACTATATACCAGAGATATACTGAGCTAGGCCAATTCCCAAGATTGAAAATTAGAGTGACCTATACATCCTGGAGATGCTGAAATGCTATTCCCAGAACAAACCTAAGCAAAAACTAAACACATATTAACCTAAGGCTCATTCTAACCCAGAGTTGCTCAGATCACAGAGCTGAAGGCTTGGTCCAGGATTCCTTTGAGACTATAATTTTTGTCAATACTTGTTCCTTCTCAATCCTGTTTCCTCAGTTTTCCTGGATCTCAGTGGGGAGAAGAGGCAACAGCAGAAATCCCACCATTAAAAATGTTCCACATTATGGCTTTAGGGGCTTCTAACTCCATATCTGCCTCTCCAGGTCATGATCTTCTGGTTTTAAGGAAATGACTGAGGTTGACAATCCCATTGCAGGAGAGACTCAACATTGTAATGTCCTGGAATGGATTTCATTTGGGTAACTTTTAAATTGTGGACAGGGACTTTAGGGTCAAAGGTAACAAGAGTTTATGACTTTGAGCCATGTTAGTGGCATAGGAAGATACCAAGCACTTGGTAATAGTGGCTGAAAAAAAAAATAGTCATCAGCATCCCAGGATTTCTGAATCCAAAGACAAATTCAAGAATGTGTCTAATGGAAATGTACCTGAGGCATTTTACTATTACTCATTTTATCCCTAACATCTAATTATCAGGATTGTTAACTTCTCTCAAGAGTCAATGTAACTTTTTAGAGAACAGTTTCACTTAGTAGAATTTTCTTTTCTCTTTGGAAGAAAACGTAAAATACCATGTTGGATACAAAGAGTCTTTTGACAAAATCTAACACATTTTATGTCTGCCACTTAAAATTGTTGAACTACTAGAATAAGAAATCACACATCCACTTACTACTAGTCTAGGCTTGTGCTTTGGGATATCTTCAGAAATGGTATCATTCATAATTTGGAAAATAAACACTTGTTTGAAATGTTTCAACCTAGGCCTTTTAACAATTTGACTCTATTAATTCAAATTTCATGGTTACCTGGCAAAATACGATCAGATACTTTTGATCACAATGCCTTCTTGACATCTATATCCATATTATATCAGGCAGGTAGGTAGCCTGCAAAGGCATGTTGTGTCAGGTTGAGTCAACAAAAGATATCAGCAGCCTTAGGCAAAGCCACGGACCAGTTCAATGAAATGTTGACGCCAGTGAGTGTTCAGTACCCGGAAGAGTTATCCAATTGATTTTTAAAAATGGTGAAAGTAGACAGGTACAGCCTCATGTGATTTGGCATATACTTTTTGGGTGAAATTTAAAATTTGGCTCCCTTGGAAGAGGCAAATGTGAAAACTATGCAAGCCAGTAGATAGAAATGTAATACTCATTCTCCCAGTCTGTAGATTTGAATTCTTACAGACAAATGTCTCATGCGGTTTGCACATTTTTCATGTCCCTAGCACAGATCTATCCGTGTCAGTTTTTATATATGAAGAGAGTATAGGAGAAAACAACCTTTTAGAAGACTATTTAGAAAATGAGTAGGAAGAATAAGAAAGAAACTTCCAAATAAGATGAAGAAATAAGTTTTAAATGTTCAGAACTCCCAGAATCAATTAATAAAAACTTATTTCCTGGCTATGGGGCAATCTGTGGTTACTTATATTTACATGGTTAAGTAGATCAAATTTTATATTCTC
Source organism: Crocuta crocuta (assembly GCF_008692635.1). Taxonomy (NCBI): domain Eukaryota; kingdom Metazoa; phylum Chordata; class Mammalia; order Carnivora; family Hyaenidae; genus Crocuta; species Crocuta crocuta. Next base: position 10,656,620 of record NW_027536464.1, read on the forward strand.
CCTATAAGATAAATAGCATGCCCAGTCCAATACATAAACATTAGCCTTCTGAGAATGAGAGATCCTCAGGGTCCCACTATCCACTTTGCTTCTGGCTTCTTGGGTTTTCATCAACCCTTCAGAGTCTTTCCCCACACTCCCCTCCTCTGCCTGTTATTTAAATATAAATATAGCTCTAAATTCTGCTCTAACACCATCCATTATTTCTCACACATTTCCATTAGTGGCTTTATCTAGTATCATGACTTCATAGATCATGACTAATAATTCCCAAATCTACAAAGCCAACTGAGACTTGTCTTAAGCCTTCCACCTAAAAGTCTTCTTGGCGCCTGACTCATTTCATGCCTTAAACGAGGCTCATCTTTCCTCATGGCTTTTTCCTTTTTCAATGATTCTAACTCTTAAGAACTAGCTTCACCATTCAGTGACCCAACAGGGAAATCTGTGGGGGATATTTGGATGTTCCTTCTTTTACACTCTCTGCAGCCAATCAACCACCTAGTAATGACTGTACTACTTTCAAAATATTTTTGGAGTCAGTCCATTTGTTCTCTTGCTTGGCTGTTTATTTTAGACAAAGATGATTTCTTTTCTGGAGTACTGAAAAACATACTAAAAATCATACTTCTAAAGGTAATCCCACTCTTAAGTCAGTGGGATGGGCAGAATAATAGCTCCTCAGAGATGTCTCTGTTCTAATCCTTGGAACCTGTAAATATGTTACCTCATGTAAAAAAAAAGGGGGGCACCTTGCAGATATGATTAAGTTTAAGAACCTTGAGTTGAGGAAGACTACCTTGATTGTCCATGTGGGCCCAATCAAACCACATAAACATTTAAAAGCTGAGAACTTTTTCCAGAAATGTTTTGTCCATAAGGAAAGCACATGGGTGTTACTGCTCAAAGTGAGGGAAGGGATGAGGGAGAGATCAGGGGTCCTGCCTCTTAAATATGATTTGATCCAATTATTTTTTAACCACACTTTCTTCCCCATTTCCAGAATCACCTGATTTGGGGGTAATTGTTCAAGGTGCTTCCTTAGGATTCTTTTTCTTGGCCTTTTACTACTCATCTCTCTGCTTCCAAGCACCCAAATGATCTCTTCTATTATCTTGTTTCCCCCTTTTCATTGTACTTGTAGATTCATGCATTTTGTTTTCAGTATATCTGTAGTATCATTTTAAAAGTTTTGGAGAGGACATTTATCCAAATATATCTATTCAATCCACCATCTTTAAACACAGCCCCTCCCTCTTTAATTTTCTTTCCTTCCTAAACCATTAAAAAAAATAGTCAGTTTTTGTCTACTTGCTCCTGTCTTCACTGGCAAGTTTGTGTGATGTCTTTCTAATGTAAAGTTTAGTGAAATCAAGACAAATTTTATAGGACAAATACAATCTTGAAATCTAATAACCATCACATACTAAAGCTTCATATAAAATACAATATAAAATAATATATGTTTGGAAACAAACAAGAAGAGTCGCAAACCTGTGTTTTCTCAGAGAAGCCAAAACCCCAGGAGACATTTAACAGAACACAGGTTTTTAATTTAAATAAAGGAAACCTCCTTACTTTTTTGCTCTATAAAGAGCATGGAGTTTTTTGCCTTTAAGCAGGAAATTTAAGGTCAGATGTCAAACCCCAATATCTGATTACAGGAAAGTGTCACCCTTTTGTTGGATCCAATATATTATATTTAGTATATATATTACTTTAATCTTCTCTCACTTTTTGGAGAAAAGCCAGACTTAAAATGCATGTTTTCAAAAGACTTGAATAGAATCTTGTCTAAAATGCAAAACATGGTTTCTTTTTTAACATCTTGTGGTATACTTAATATTTTTCTCTGTGTCCTCATGGGTTTTTTTGGCTTCTTGGGAAGGAGTGAAAGAAACCAAGTGCAAAAACAAAGAAAGAGGGAAAGAGAGAGAGAAAGATATGAAAGGCACCAATACTGATCGTTTTTCTTAAATATAAACCAAATCTTCTTAAATCCTTTCCAGATTCAGTTTTAGTTCTTTCTATAATATTTTATGATCAACTCAAATTTTATTCAAGTAAGACATTTGTCTTTATTTTGGCCCCAATCATGAGTACTATGAAGTCATCACTGATATGTTTCAAGAATTCTTTTAAGTAAAGATACTTGATTTTAAAATAGAAGTGTGTGTCATAGGAGCCTTCAATCATAAATTGTAAATTTTACAGAAAACAGAATTTGCAGTGAGATCAATCCTACATTACTCTTAAGGTCACTCTGCCACTTGAGCCAACAGTCTTTAGAGTAAACGATGACATGGTCATTGTTAAAAGAAACAGGACACTTTCCAAGGAAAAATTCTTATCACAAACCTAACTATTTCATGCAAGAGAGAGTCAATAACTTGACAAAAGAAGAAAAAAAGTAGGTAGAGAAAATGAAGAGAAGAGATACAGAAAGAATAGAGGAGATTTTTTAAAATTATGTTTACTTAGGTATAAAATTAAACTATTATAAATTTCCTTCCTAAATAGTGACCAAAAATGCTGCATCACAACTTCTGAATTTGGCATTTTACCAGACCTCCATGGAGAATGTTCTCTGAGCACAAAATGAAAGAAGAGAAAATAAACAAGTACTACAACCAATCGGAAAACTATTTGTGGGCATTCACAGATAGCACCTGCTAGATTACAAGAGCTTGTATATGTATTGCCTAGAACTTCAATCTACCATTTATGCATAAAGTAAGAGTCTGACATGGTTAGTTTGAGAGGGTGACAATGAGAAAATGTTATGACCCATTCACAGCTTGTTCAACACACACCAGACAGAGGAGGAATGTTTCTGGATATACAGGAATTCAAGGGTATAACCATTGTATCAGCACTCACTTGAGTCTGAGTTCAATTTAAGGCTACAACCCAGTGGATTTAAAATCAAACTTTGCTTCTGCTCTCAGGTGACATGTTACTCTAAGAAGCTATGTGAGTATAAAAAGCACCTTCTGAGTTGTTTTGAGGGGTCTTTCTCTGACATGGCTAACCAAGAATCATGAGTCACGGAACTTTATCTTTGGGGGTGTGATGCAGATACGGTAAGCAAAGTGTAGTGGTAAAATCCCGACATATTGCTTCTTCTTAGAAATCAGTAGATTGGGTCAGACCTGGGATTCTGTTGCAAGGAAGTTGGAAGAAAGTCTCTGGTGTGGAAGGAACTCTTGAAAGCTGTGTAAATCATAGGGGCACCAGGAAGAGCGGGGCAGAGCACATGAGCAAAAGGAGCATGTCTAGCTGGAGCAGAGTCGCCAGAGGAGAAGAAGTTAGAAGCAATTGGGAACCATGGGGAAATACTTCAGGCACTGGGGATAGGTTACAGAGGCTTGCAAACATCTACAAGTATCTGGAAAGAGAGCACAAGCAAATTGGGGGGTGGGGGGACAAAAATAAAGTTAATGTTCTCTTTTTGGAGACTTGTGTTGGTTGTACCTACAAAGGGCAGACCCAGTTTGATGCAGGGTACTTAGATGGAGATAGAACTTAGCCAAAGCAAAAGGAACTTTCTAACAATTTGGTTTTACCAGAGTGACCTACATCAGGAGAAACTACATCAATTGTTTCCAGTCTCAACGAGAATGTTGAAGCAAAGCCTGGATCGTGTAATGAAGCATTGGCGCAGTGTTGAATCTCATGATTTCTAAGGTCCTTCCAACCCTTCAAGTTAGTAAAGATCTGGCTTCATCTGGGCACACCCTGAACCCAGCCATGGGGCCATGCCTGCTTGATGTGTCACTGCTCCACAAACCATTATTTTCTGCAGAAACTTTGGCAATGAAGATTAAATACAGGTTTCATTTGATTAACAAATAATGCTATCACGATTCCCAATTTGATATCTTCTTCCAAGATATATGTCTTTATAAGAATCTCAGTAGGCAATAGGTGCACCCTAATTCATCAGTTATTTTGTATCGAATGTTATAGGTGTCAGGATAGTAAAATGTAGAATTTGTATCTTATGCATGGCATGGAGTTTCTATTTCATCAGTATGTTTCCATTTAAATTCCTAAAGTATCCTCAAAATAGCTGGTTACTGGGTTTTGATTTGAGCCTTGGCCTGGCTGGGGATTCGCACTCCAGGACCACCGTTCTCCTCCCTGTATCCCCTGTTACATCCAGCACAAGGGGCTCTTATGGGACTCATAGAGGAAGAGAAATCTGGCTTATTCAGGAGGCTAATGTAAGCATCCAATCTACACAGATTATCTGATGGATTTTAAACCAGGAGAACCCATCCACATGTCACGTGGTCTCAACCCTCCCACAGTGCCATCCTAGACCATTCATGGAAAAGTGTTACATCTTATTGCTTCATTTCAGCCTCTGTTCCCACCTCTTCACTTTCCACTCCTGTCTTATATGATTGCCTACTTTCATCTTTACCTATTCACTTAGGCCCTTCACTCAATATTTGGTTTGGGTTCTGCATGTTTTTCGGGGTCAGAGTCTGCACTTGGCCTCTGGTGCTCTTGTTCTGGATGCTCTGACTTACTCACCTACTTGACCAGCACCTGGTCTTAGTCACCTTCCCATTGGACCAATCCCTGGTAGTGGCACGTTCGGGTAGATCTACTTCTAAGCTTACCTTATCTTCATGAAGATGGGCAGATGATAGCCTCTTTGCAAATTACTATTGGTGAAGTTCAGAGATGGTGTTTCCTAAATGCCAAATAATAACATTGTCACCTGTGCACAATTAAGAGATTCTTACAGCAGGCTGATGGTTCTGGGTGTCTTCTATTTGGGTTAAATTTTCTGGGGCTCCTTATACCAATGCCTTATTTGATACTTTGGAGCCCTTCGCCATGCATTGAATGAACCTCTAGGGAACATAAACAAGAACAATGTTATGACTAAGTAACATCAGCGTGGTCATCTAGTCAAGTGCCCAAAGCAGGACTGTTTTGTTTTTTTTTAACTTGATTCTCAGATTTATGAGAAAGATCTAAGTGCATACCATTTTATTTGCAACTGCATCAGGCAAAAGCTTAAGCACAATGTTCTCCTAGAGGAAATTATTTCCTTTAAGAAAGGAAATAAACCAAGGTAAAAAACATATTTTAATGAAAATTAAAGTAACATAGAAAATCTTAATTTAAACATGTGGACCAGGTATACAGAAATTTATAAATCAAAGAACATTAAAAAATTAAGATCAAGAAAAAAATGGACACACTTCAGAGCCATGCCATATAGAGGATGGATTTGTTTCTGGACAGGTTAGAGAGTTCTAACCTTCTGTCTTCTAAATTTCCAATTAAAATGTGAGCATGGGGAGCAGGGGAATGTGTTTGTTTATACTTGGCAAAAACTGATTTCCTGTTTCTAAGAAAAAAAGCTTTCAAAGCTTTTTTGGACTTCAAATAGCTCTTGCAAAACAATATTTTGATGAGCTAAGTGTAAATGAATCAGAAACATATGGATTGGATTTCTATTGAGATACACATGGGTTTAAACATAAGCTGAAGAGAATGCCTGGTAAGTTATACTTGGAATTGATGAAAACCAAAATGTGGTAAATTTCTCAAAACTTATTTTGAGATACCTTATGTCCCTTATACCCCAGGTCAAAACACTGGAGGTTTAGTCTCTCTTTTTAGGAAACCTTTTCTGAAAGGTGGAAGTTACTTTTTCTTTAATGGAGAATGTTAAGTTTTAGCAAGAACGCTTCAAAGTGATGTTATCATATGATGTGCTATCATATCACAGATAGGCATCTCCCTATCCGAGGACTGAAGAATCCTTCAGGAACATGGACACAAATCAACTTTCATTTTCGATAATTTTCTTTGCCACTGCTTATCTCCGTTTCATTTCCCTGACCTCAGGAGAGAATAGAAACACCTAAGGATGAGATGATAAAGAATGAAATCTTGTGCTGCCCGTTTTGTGAAACCACGCGTGCCTGGCTACATCTATTTTAGCATCTTTTTTTAATGTTCATTTATTTTGAGAGAGTGAAAGAGAGAGAGCGAGCAGAGGAGGAGAAAGAGAGAGGGAGAACAAGTATCTCTGCACTGTGCATTCAGAGCCCATCACAGGGCTCGATCTCACAAAACGTGAGCTCATGACCTGAGCTGAAATCAAGAGTCAGATGCTTAACTGACTGAGCCACCCAAGTGCCCCTTAAAGCTGGTTCCACAATAATTCTTTTTTTAAGTTTATTTGTTTATTTTGAGAGACAGAGAGAAAGTGGGTAGGTGGGGAGGAGAGGGACAGACAGAGAGGGAGAGAGAAAATCCCAAGCAGGCTCCATGCTATCATGTCAAAACCAGGAGTCAGGCACTTAACTGACTAAACCATCCAAGCATCCCTGCAATAATTCTAAAATGTTTTGTTTTAAGTGAATAATCTCAGATATACATTGTCATCTATTCTGGGTATATTTAAAACTGCATTGGGAGTCATCTTGATCAGACCATCTTGATATAATAATAATATTTATTTCATAGGGCTATAGGGGAATTGTATTGTTATGATAATAACTAATTGAAGACTATAAATTCTTATCCACAGAAGAGATGATTACATGATTAATGCTTTTCACACAGCCCAATCTTTTCAGAGTCTCTGGGGTTTGTGAAACAGTGGTATAAGAGATATCTTTCTTAGTCACTCATCAACAAAATTATTATGGGCTGAATTGAGTCCCCTTAAGTTCATATATTGAAGTCCTAATTCCCAGCATCTCAAAATGTACCTGTATTAGGAGTAGGGCATTTAAAGAGATGATAAACTTTCAATGAGATCATTAGGGTGGACTCTAGTCCAAGATGGCATGGTCTTTATAAGAAGAGGAGATTAAGACACACACACTGAAGGAAGACAATGTCGAGATGGAAGGAAAAGACAGCCATCTGTAAGCCTAGAAAAGAGGCCTCAGAAGTAACCAACCCTACCAACACCTTGATCTTGGGCCTTCAGCCTCCAGGACTGTGGGAAAATAAATTTTTGTTGTTTAAGTCAGCCAGTCATGATACCTTGTTCTAGTATCCCTAGAAAACTAACATAGTTGTAAAAATATTTGTTCTTCACCATTTACAAGGCATTATGACTGTTAACTATAGGTCAGGCTACAGGTCTCTTGAACCTGGAAGTTATCTTTCTAGAACCCAAGCTTTTGACCATCATGGAAGTCATTGGGCTAAAACGCTGAGGCCTCTGTGATGATCAGCACACATGAAGTAGGTTACTAAAGCCAACGCACAAGTCCCGTTCTCCAAGCCCTACCATAATCATTCCTTGGCATTCTTTCGGAAGTACTTGAATCCTATTATTTTTCCTACCCAGATTCTGTTATTTGCCCATTTCCCTTGTGCACAGTTTATACTAAACTTGCAGTCTTTATTCCTTTCTGCCAACGTGTGGACTCCACTCCTAGTCTCTTTTCTCAGATATGGCCTGACAGCTCTATTCCATTCTCATAGTGAAGCATGTAAGTTGTATGCCCATCTGGCGATACTGATGAGGAACATGGTGGCGTTCTTGCCATGTTGTAGCTTAACTGCCACACTTTGTAGGCACATCTCCTTCCTCTGCTGTTATTAACATGGTTGTGCTGCCCATTCAGGCCTGCTGCCTTTCCTAAACTGATCTGGATTTCCCTGCCAGTCAATTTTGCCTCTTCTGCATATGTCAATGGCAGTCGAGACTATTGGCCCTGCTGTCAGATTGCCTGCTTTCTTGTCTGACCCCTTCCATAGCAGTTGTGTGTCGAAGTTCCTCCATGTGAAAATGAGGATAATAATAGTACTTATTTCATAGCATTAATGGGAATTTGAATAGGATGGTATACGTGAAGGGATTTGAATAGAGCCTAGTATGTTGTAAAAGCTCAATAAATGTTAGCTAAATTCTTAGAAATGATAATGGTTACTCTAAGACGTGAAAACATATTTGATCATTATAATAACCCTAGAAGGAGGAAATTATTTTAATCTTTTACAGATGGAAGGACTGAGCAGAATCTAATTGGATTTAAAACCCAAGGCTCTCATGCTCTCTCCAGCATATTTCCACCTTGGAAGAGGGACCAAGAAAAATGAGCCAAATCTAATGACTCACTGCCACCTAGGTATAACCATCAGAGCCATTGGGGAGAAAGATTCACTTTGGAGAAGGGATTAACATAATTATAACCAAGACCATGGAGAAGCTTCTGTACCTTTCCCAAGAGGAAAGCTGAACCAAGTCCCCTATATTTAAAAGTGAACTCATATATACTATGGAAGTCCAAATCCTACTCTAACGGGTCTGCAAAAAAAGCATCCATATCTGTATTATACACTGAATTAACTGACCAGAAACTGAGGATGTGTTGAAGGATTTGAATCTTTATAAGTTGGGTGATTTCACAATTGCAGCATTCTGAAGACATGTGTTAGTATGCTTTCACTTGATCATGGGAGCCTTGAAACTGAGAAGCATGGCAGTACATTAAATTATCGAGACCCTAAACAGACCGTGCCTGGGGTTTATTCTTCCTAGTTCATGCAATCACCACAGAACCATCTCTGTTGGGAGTGGGTGTGGGGCCAGTAAGCCACAGATAATGTAAGCAGACTCAAGTGCAGGAAAATATAGAAGGCTGATTTTAAATATCATCATCTTCTATTTTTATCTTCTGTTCTAACTGATTTTAACTGTTCTCCAAAATTATAAAGGACATGGTTGATAACAAATTTCCATATATTTCTCTAAGAAGGACACCATCACAGTGCAAAAAAAGGATTCTCGTGATGTTGAACTATCAGGAATATTTCATTAAGTAAGACTAAAGGGGGTGAGGGAAAGGGGGTGGGCTAAATGGGTGATGGGCATTTAGGAGGGCACTTGTTGGGATGAACACTGGGTATTATATGTAAGCGATGAATTACTGGGTTCTGCTCCTGAATCCGAGACTACACTGTATGTTAACTAACTTGAGAATAAATACATACATACATACATACATACATACATACATAAAAGATTAAAATAAGAATTATTTCCAAGAAGTCATGTATATATCTCTCTGCAGATGGTGTGTATTGGATTAAAGGAGAAGGAGGCTGACAGGCAGTGGCTCACTTAGAGGAAAAATAGATATATAATTGAGTGTATGTTTATTCAAAAAATTTAGCAACTGACTACAATATTTTGCACATGGAGGTTGCAGAGCCTTGTACTGATGATTCAAGTTTTAGACCACAGTTACCACACACAGAGTCTGTCTTGTCCCTAAGCCTTTGAGCTAAAATAGCCTGTATCTCTGACTTAACAACACTCTTCCTTGTTATTTAATTTTTTAAATAGTATTTGCCATCACCTGCAAGTGACTTGTGTGTTTAAGTACAGTAGGCCCCCCGTATCTGCTGGGCATATGTTGCCAGATACCAGTGAATGCCTGAAACTGCAGATAATAACAACCCTTGTATACACAATGGTTTTTCTTGCACATGCATTTATAAATTGGTCACAGTAAGAGATCAACAACATAACTAATAACAGTAGAATAGGACAATTATAACAATGTATGTTCATATGATGAGATGAAGTGAGGCTCACGGTGCAGGCATTGTGACATAGTGTTAGGCTATTATTGACCTACTGACATATGTCAGAAAGAGGATCATCCACTTCCAGACTGGTTGACTGTGGGTAACTGAAAGCAAAACTGTCCTTATTGTCTGACTATCCCTACTAGGAAGTCGTAGGCTGCGTGATGGAGGGACTCACTTCTTGTTATTTATTACTGTGTCCTTAACACATAGAATACTGTCTACCAGAAAGGAGACATCCAATCCCAATGGCTGAAAAATAATAAATGAATGATTAAATATCCATGTTAAAAGAAATGTTTTCAAAGAAAAACTCAAACAAGCTTTTTTAAATTATGATAATAAGATTCACCATTGGAATTAAAGCCAGTTTTGTAAATAAATACACAGAACATCAGATAAAATGCATGCCTTCTTCCTTAGTCATTTGATTTATTCATTTATTTCACATAGTCCTTCAACAAACAGTTATACAACTCTAACTTGGGCCAATGATACCCAACAGTGGGAGCTAGCATTGTGGATTAGCACATTTAAGTTACAGTTTTGAAATTGGGATAGCAACATGTCAGATATATTTCCAGCTCTGAAGCAGGGATTGTATTCATTATAAAACTAAGAAAGGAAAAATTTATGTAGAAAATGTATGCACCTAGTAAAAGCTCTTTGTTAGTACACTGTCTTCTTAAGGACTACGAAAACATGTGAGAAAGCAATTTTTACAAAAAAAGTTACTCCCCAAAGCAGGACAAGCTTGAGTATGAAGTTCCAGAATACAAGTAGTTTTCATTGACTGATAGTTGAGTATCAGATCAGATATCATCCAATTACTCTTTTTAATGTTACTAAGGAGACACTGCTTCATGGGGCATAAAGTTTGGGTAGGAAAATTAACTTGAGTTTCTTGGTACTTTGCTCAGAAAAGTTGCACAGAACTAAAGATATCTCTTGTTAATTGAAATATTATTCATATTGGTGGTTTAGAGATTTTTTTTTAATCTCACATAATACAAAATGACATTTTCTGAAATGGGAAGTGAAAGTCATGGGTTGAATTGTGTCCCTCAGAAAAGATATGTTTGAGTCCAATCCTTCAGAATGTGACCTTATTCAGAGTAAGATCTAACAGGGGTAATCAAATTAAAATGAGGTTATTAGGGTAGACCTATAAAAGGAGGCAAGTGTGGACCAGACATGCACACATCAACAGTGCCAGGTGAGGTTTGGAACTATGCTACTACAAAACAAGGAACTACCAGAAGATTCTGCCAAGGAACCATCAAGCCCAGGACAAAGGCCACAAGAGACCCTTCTCTAGAGCATTCAAAAGAGGTATGGCCCTACATACACTGTGGTTTTGGACTTCCAGTCTCCGGAAATGTGAGACAATGACTATCTGTTGTTTATCTGATGTACTTTGTTACATCAGCCCTAGCAAATCAATACAATAAGCTAGGTTGGAATTAAGACAACTAATACAAATCAATCCTGATTGAATGTATTTTCTGGCCACGGTAACCATTTAATTTTTGATTGGAAAAGAATAAATTGCTGAAACTTCATAAAATGATTTCAAAATAAAACATGCTATTGTGTTAGATTAGTACTAGTATTTGAGAGACAGAGTGAATGTAGCTTCAAAACAGGCCTGGCATGTAAATAGCAAAAAAGTTATTGACTTATTTCAACAGATGCCAAAAATATACCTCTAACATCTTGAAATTCTGTTCTGATTACTTACAAATTCTGAACACAAAGAAGCAAAATAGAAGAAGCAGTAATCAAAGAGTAAAACTGTCACATGCCCATGAAATCTAATATAAAAATGTTAAAGTAACAGGATAGATATTTACATTAAAGTCGGGAAAAAGTAATCATATGACCATAACTGACATTATTTAGCATTGTATGTGATCAGAATCAATATAAGAATGTAAAGAAATAAGTAGGATGTGTAGATATTGTACAGGAGAAGCCAAAAGATGTGCCTTGTGATGTTCTCAGAGTAATATCAGGTTACAAAGAAAGCATCAATATTGACTGTGAGTTTGCTTGGGGAGATGATGAAGGCCTTATTTTATTTATTGTGCTGTTTGTTTGTTTGCAACAGTCACTGCAATCGACCTTTACTAGTTACACTGCCTTTTTTTTTTTTAATGTGTGGTGGCCAGTTCAAGGTCCTGACCAACCTCTTTCTCTCTTCATGCAGTGGACTTTCCAAACCCTTTCTTCCTCTAAGATCCAGATTTTCCCTAACAGCTTGATAAAGCCATTTCCATGTACTGTAGCCCCGGCCCGGCATCCTCTCCCCTGTGTTTCTGCATCGCTGATTTCACACTGCCCTTTTCAGATGTGCTGATTTTTACTTCCGGTCACTCCTACAATTCTGCCACATCAGTACCTGCACAGTGCAGAAGGCAGAAGCCCATCAGAGGGGGGAATATGTAATTGAATCAGAAACCTCAGCGTCTTGTTTATTTTAATATCTGTATAACTTTTATTAAGACACTCAGCTACACGATGAAGTGCAACGTCTGCCTTCTTTAGAGAGCCTTTAGAACAGAGGAAGAGAGAAAGAAAAAGGTTGTACTTTTTCATCTTCCTTTCTTCTTCTTTTGCATTGTAGCCCCATATCTCAAGGCTACCAGCCATGTAGATTTATAGATTCAATGTAGGGTTGTCATTGAGATGTAAACTACTTAGGGTACAAGATGACTGGGGGTCTGCAATTTCAACCCCAGCTGCTCCTAACCTTTTTAAAATGCTAGTATGTTCATAAAAAGGATAAAAAGGATTCAGAGTTGTTAAGAATATGACAATGGGAATTATTTAACTTAAAAAATATCATGGGGTGCCTGGGTAGTTCAGTCTGCTGAGCGTCTGACTCTTGATTTTGGTTCAGGTCATGATCTGGTGGTTTGTGAGTTCAAGCCCTGCATCGGGCTCTGTACTGACAGTGCAGAGCCTGCTTGGGATTCTCTCTCTCTATCCCTCTCTCTCTCTGAGCCTCCTTACTCTCTTTTTCTCTCTCTCTCTCTTTCTCTGTTTCTCTCACAAAAATAAATAAATAAACTTAAAAAGAAAAAAATTAAAATAAAAAATATCATTAAAACAAATGGAAAGGCATATTATACTCTTTCTGTGCCTGACTCAGAGTTCAAGTATGTATAGCACACACCTGAACAGATATTCTGTTCCCTTTGATTATTCTGGGCTCTGCAGTAACGGTTCTGTTTTCTCACTTTCCACCATCCCACCTGTTCCATATCTAAGTTGAAATCCTAGACTTTGGAAACAGAGGGACAGGAAGTTGAGGAGTATGGATGGTGGTGTGATATTACCCCAGGCTTTTCTTCCTGTGGTTTGGGAGCTGGCACATCTATTCTTTCCTGGACCTGTTCTTTTCTGTGAATGAGTCACCGAATGCTGATTTGCCTAAAAGAGTGTTGGTATATAAATGCCATTTTCATTGATCTGCTACCACTTTTAATTTGGAACATTGAGGAAGGATGTTGGAGAGAATGGGAGTGAGTAAGAAAGAAATGCTACAGGGCAAAATATATATATCAGATCCTGAATTTCATAACCTATGATAAAAGTTGGTATGTTGTTTATTTCAATAAAACATGAGCCAGACTTTAAGCTGCTTCTGTGTAACAGAAAGGTAATCTGTCTTTTAGTATTTGAAGTGAAATGGCAGAAAGGCAACCTGTCTTTTAGCATTCAATGTGAAATGGAGAGACACGTCAGCACTAGAATGCAGAATTCATCCTGCTGAAACTTCCTATCAGTGTAACATTCTCAAGGGATGTTTTCAACAATAATTTAACACATCTATAATGAAACACAAAGAGTCAAGAAATGTTCAAACCTGTGTGCATAACATATCATGATTTAATCATAAAATATGATGCCAGAACTACGTTGATAATAAATTTGTACTTGACATAAAATGCTCCCAGGTAGCTCATGAAAGATAGGACATGATGCATGTAGTGTGTGCATATCAAAAATAGGACTTTACACTACATGTTCTTTTATTCTGAGGCACTGGAAAAAAAAGTGGTGTATTTTTTATTTTATCTATTAGCTATAATTATAAATAATTTTATAAATTATATATATATATAATTTTATAAATTATATAAATAAATTTATATAATTTATATATAAATAGTACTTTTTATTTCTATAGTTTGACATCACTAACTTTAAAAATGATCACATGAGATTCCAGAATATGAATGATATTCATATTTCATATTCATGTTTCAACAATGAAAGTTGAAACAACATAAAAATAACATAGAATTTCCTAAAAACTTTAGGGAACATGTGAGGGTGATGATTGATTTCAATTTAATACCTTAAAAAGTAAGAAGTAGAGAATTAATTTCCATTATATTCTGAAGTTAAATATGAAGGGTTCTTTCATAACTTTGCACTCAACTAGAAGATTCTTGATTTTATTCCTAAGTAGCTCTCTCTCTGTCTTTTTCTTTTCTCTGTCTTTCTGTAGCACACACACACACACACACACACACACACACACACAGTCATTTTATAAAAGAAAATAAGGTTATCATGTAGTAGTGTGTTAGTAATGACATAAGTACACTGAGAACATCACTAAGCTAAGAACATACAGCCTCCTGTACTCTTAGGTAAGTGTCTCTGCTATTTTGACAAAAGTAATGTACCATCATTTAACAAATACCTACAATGAGAGTAAGTACTTTTTTGGTCAATGAGTATTTGAGATCCAAAGTTTGTCCCATATGCAAAGTTATACTTTTTTTAATGTTTATTTATTATTGAGAGAGACAGAAACAGAGTGAAAGTGGAGGAGGGGCAGAGAGAGAGGGAGATACAGAATATGAAGCAGGCTCCAGGTTCTGAGCTGTCAGCACAGAGCCAGACACTGAGTTTGAACTCATGAACCATGAGATCATGACCTGAGCTGAGGTCATATGCCAACTGACTGAGCCACCCAGGCGCCCCACCTCCCATATGCAAAATTATAATGAGAGCAAAATGGTAAAGGGAATTCTTAGCTCTGGTATAAAACTCCCTAGAATCTGGTTACTCTCAGGGCCCAGCAACATCACTCTAGAGAAATTGGTACACTTGGGTCCCAACATACAAATAGTCATTGTTGTAAAACTCCAAGGCAACATCAACTCAAATGTAACTATTGTTGAAATGGGTAAATAAACTGTGATCTACTCAAAAAATGAATATTAACCAGGGCTCAACACAAGATGACCCCCCAACTGACTATCCTGAGGGATTCTTCTCAAAGATAATGCTGTCCACAGGTGTGTTGGGGCTATTGAGCTTGTTGTCTGGTCAAGGAGAGAAAACAAAGTGTGAAGGGAATAAACAGGAGACTCATCACTGCTCTATTGGTCATTCCCTGGGTTTTATCTTCTCTCTTTTTTTTAAATGTTTTATTTACTTCTGAGAGAGAGAGAGAGAGGCAGCATGAGCGGGGGAGGGTCAGAGAGAGAGGGAGACACAGAATCTGAAACAGGCTCCAGGTTCTGAGCTGGCTGTCAGCACAGAGCCCGGCGCGGGGCTCGAACCCACGAACTGTGAGATCATAGAACCAAGTGCCTGTAGATTCTGATGTGATATTCCCATTTCTATGTTTGTCACTATTCTGTGAAATTGAGGTGTCTCCGCTTTGTCTCTCCTTGTTTTGTAAAATCAGTCTTGCCAGAAATATATCAGCTTAATTAATCTTGTCAAAAAGCTCACTTTGATTTTGTGATTTTCTTTATTGTTTGTCAGATTTTTATGATTCTCATTCTTATCTTTATACTTTCTTGGGTTCAGAAAAAAAATGTTTCCAGCTCTATTGAGGTGCAATTGACAAACAAGAATTGTATATATTTAAGGAGTATAGTTGATGATTTGATATGTGTAGACATTGGGAAATGATTGCCACAGAAAAAAAAATAATGGACACATCCATAACCTCACATAGTTACCATTTGTGTGTGTGATGAAAATGTACAAAATTTACTCTTTTAACAAATTTCAAGTATAAAACATTGTTCTCTTAACTGTCATCACTATGCTGTATGTTAGACCCCCCAAAAAACTTATTAATCTTGCAAGTGAAAGTTGGTACCCTGTGAACAGCATCTGTCTTTCCATTTTTCTACTCCTCAGCCCTTAGCACTAGTATTCTATCCTCTGCTAATGTGAGTTCACCTTTTTTGGATTCCACATTTAAGTGATGCATGCAATATTTGTCTTTCTGTGTTTGATTCATTTCACTTAGCATAATGCC
This sequence comes from Crocuta crocuta, assembly GCF_008692635.1. Lineage (NCBI taxonomy): Eukaryota > Metazoa > Chordata > Mammalia > Carnivora > Hyaenidae > Crocuta > Crocuta crocuta. The sequence continues at coordinate 10,672,503 of NW_027536464.1, forward strand.
CTCCAAGTTCTTCCATGGTTCATTCATGTAGTAATAAAATGGTAGGATTTCCTTCTTTCTTATGTCTCAATAATATTCCAGTGTGTGTGTGTGTGTGTGTGTGTGTGTGTGTGTGTGTGTGTGTTAATTTTATCCATTCATCTTTTGATAGACAGTTAGGTTGTTTCCATATCCTGGCTATTATAGATAATAGCCCTCTGAACATAGGGGTGCAGATATCTCTTTGAGATAGTGATTTCATTTCTTTCAGAAGAAATATATACCTAAAAATGAATTGCTGGATCATATGGTAATTATACTTCTATTTTTTTTTTTTTTTTTGAGAAATCTCTGTGCTGTTTCCATAGTGGCTGTACTGATTTACATTCCCACCAACAGTGCACACGAGTTCTTTGTATTCCATCTCCTTAGTACACTGTTTTCTTTTGTCTTTTTAACAATAGTCATCCTAACAGGTGTGAGATGAGATCTCATTGTGATTTTGATTTTCACTTACCTGGTTAGTGATGTTGAGAACATTTTCATGTACCTATTAGACATTTGATGTGCCCCCACACTATACACAAAAGTAGCTCAAAATGCACTAAAGTTAAAGTTACCAGCCTTTCAAAAAAACATAGGATAAAAATCTTTGTGACTTTCAATTAGGCAACAACTACCACAACTGGACATAGGAAGCCCAAATTTAGTGAAAAAATGGTAAAGTTATACGCCATCAACATTCCAAATTTTGGTCTTCAAAAGACATCATTAAGAAAACAATAAGGCAACTCACAGACAGGCAAAATATTTTTGCAAAACCCTTGACAAAGTACTTTTTTTCCAGAAAATACATGGAATTCTTAAAACACAATAAGAAAACTAACACAAAAAATGCTCAAATGATGGGAACACACACTTGTAAAATAGTGTCTATTTGTCAATAAGCTCATGGAAATATGCCCAACATTACCAATCATCAGAAAAACACAGAAGGAAACCATGACATAACACCGCATACCCACTAGAATGGCTCGTGTGAAGTCTCACCCTTCCAAGTACTAATAAGGATGTGCAACAACTGGAAATTTCATTATTGAGTGGAAACACACAAATGGTATACATGACCATGTGACTCAGCAATTACACTCACAAGTATTTTCCCAAGAGAAATAAAACCTACTCTCACAAAAAGATGTATATGCAAATCTTCTTAGCAGCCTTATAAAAGTCCAAACTATAAGCAACTCAAATGGCCATCAACTGGTAAATGAAGAAACAAATTGTGATAAATTCATACTGCGGAATGTTATTCAACAGTGAAAACAAGAAAAATATTAACATATGTTAAGAATATGGATGATCTCAAAAAAGTATGTTACATGGAAGAAGACAATCACACACAGACATGAAAAAACATATTGTATAGTTATATATAAATGATACGCTAGGAAGGCAAAAATATTGTGACAGCCAATCAGTGGTTGTCTGAGGCTGGGTTTGGTGGTGTAGTATATCAAATATACTATAAAGACGCATAGAAAACAAACTGTCCTGTATTTTGATTGTGGGGATGACTGTAAAATATAATTACCAATATTCTCCAACTATACACTTAAAATTGGTACATTTTGCTCTACTTAAATAATGCAATAACAACAACAAATATGTTAGTGACTGCTGATGTATGAAGCACAATGCTAGTATATGCATATAAGTGTATTTGCTTGGATTTGGGATTATATCTCTCTATAGGAGTAGATTATAACAAAACACCACAGATAAGATGTCTTAAACAAAAGGAATTTATGTTCTCACAGTTCTGGAGGTTGGAAGTCCAAAAGCACGTTGTTGACAAGTTTGGTTTTCCTGGAGTCCTCTCACCTTGGCTTGTAGATGGCCATCTTCTGGCTGTGTCCTTACGTGACCTGTCTGTTGGTACATGCATCCCTGCTGTTTCTTCCTCTTCTTGGAAGGACACTGGTCATATTGGATTAGAGCCCCACCCATATAACCCCACATAACCCAAAGTACCTCTTAAAAGACCCAGTCTCCAAATACGCATAAAGGGTCTTACCTTCAACATGAATTCCGAGGAGCCAGTAAATCCTTAAGAATACATCTGAGAAAAATAAGTCTGTATTTTCTAGTACTTACATAATGGGCACAAGAGAAGAACACTTTAAATGCTAATCTGGTAATTAAGTTCCAGCTAACATTATAAATTCTATAACTATGGAAGTCATGAGAGAAGTCATTAGGGAACCCCATATTTCAGAAGACAAGATAAAAGTTAAATTTCAGATTTTAAGAGGAATCTCAAAAGTTAACCTAATTATATCAGACAAAAATGAAAAAAAAAAAAGAAATATAAGCAAATGAGATGGTTGAATTAAGGCTCATAACCTCTTGAACTCAAAGCAGGATCCAGGATACCATACTTAATATTATTATCACTATGAAATTAGATGTAGATTTTGGTCTGCTTTTGTAAATATTTACCTTAATAACCATAAAATTTGTATTAAGGAAAGAAAATAATGTTTATCTCATATTTTCATATTTTTCATATTGATTTCTGACTTCATACAATAATACTTTCTCTAAGACATGTAATATAATTCTAAACCTCTGAGAGAAAGATTTTCAAGAAATTACTCTTGGAATTATTAGGAAAATGCTTCCAGAAAGTTAGTGTTTTCAGAAAACAAGCATACAATAGGAAAGCTAAAAAAATTCCAGATAGTATATTTATTATGACATTGCTATGTTTCAAACATTTAAAAAGGATGAATTAGTTGAGTCTCAAAAGTGAATAGCAAAGACAAACAATTCTTGCTGGGATAGAATAACAAATTCGATGACATGAATACACACTCTGTGCATGTATTACTATATTTGTGCAATTTTAGCATTAAAATTTGCCTTTACAGGGGTGCCTGGGTGGCTCAGTTGGTTGAGTGACTGACTTTGGCTCAGGTCATGATCTCGCAGTTCGTGGGTTCAGGCCCTGCATAGGGCTCTGTGCTGACAGCTCAGAGCTTGGATCCTGCTTCGGATTCTGTGTCCTCCCTCTCTCTCTGCCCCTCCCCCATTCGTGCTCTGTCTCTCTCTGTCTCTCACTAATAATAAATGAAAATTTTTTTTTAATTTGCAATTTACAAATACTCAGAGGAACATTTGAATGATAGTAGTGACACTTTGAAATACACGTTTTAAGACTATCTTCTGGTCTAAACACATAGGTTGAATAATAATATTCTGCTAGCAAGTTTTTCAGCAAAGAGAAAAAATTCAGTTTCATATGTATTATAGATTGGATACACAGAAGATTAAATTTACTTTTCAATCCAACTACTTCATGTTAGAGAGCACATTTACTATATCTCTTAACACCCGCACATTAATTAATATTGACACAAACGTAAATGTCAATTTAACCACATAATACATCTCATTTATAGCATCACTTATTTATGGAAGGTTAATCTGTAAAAAGTTCATTGAATTCCAAGAGTTAGTATTGCTTTTTGCAATTGCATTCTTGTCTTCCAACTGAAACTGGGAAAGAAGAAAGAAAAGAAGCATGGAAAAAAGGAAGACAACTTTTTTTTTGTAACCTTCTGAATACTGGTAGAACTACCTTGATTTGATAATCCATTTTTGTGCTATCCAATAAAGTAGCTACTAGGCACGTGTGACTATGGAGCGCTTGAAATGTTCCTCATCCAAACTGAGATGTCCTGTTAGTATAAAATACACACCCAAATTTGAAAGCTTAGTATACAAGGAAAGAGTGGAAAGTAGGCTACTAATAAATATTTCATGTGGATTACATGTTGAAATGAATACTTTGGATGTATTTGAGTCTGTATGCATATATAGTGGATATATTGGGTTAAGTAATGTATATAATTAAATCTGTTGGTTTGGTTTTAGTTTGTTTTTTAATTTTTTAATGTTTATTTATTCTTGAAAGAGAGACAGAATGCCAGAGGGAGAGAGGCAGAGAGACATAGAATCTGAAGCAGGCTCCAGGCTCCTAGCGGTCAGCACAGAGCCCGATGCAGAGTTCAAACTCATGAACTGTGAGATCATGACCTGAGCTGAGGTCGGACGCTTAACCGACCGACTCACCCAGGTGCCCCAAGTTTTTTTTTTTTTTAATTTAGCTACTAGAAAATTTTAAATTACACAGGAGTCTCACATATTTTTATCTAGTGCTGAATTAGAAAGTTACTTATCCTTACTTCATTTTATTCATTTGGGTAATTAAAAACAATTTTTAATGTTTTTCTATTTTTGAGAGAGAGAGAGAGAGAGAGAGAGTGAATGGGGGAGGGGCAGAGAGAGGGAGACACAGAATCTGAACCAGGTTCCAGGCTCTCAGCTGTGAGCACAGAGCCTGATGTGGGGCTCAAACCCACAAACTCTAAGACCATGATCTGAGCTGAAATCCTATGCTTAAAACCGACTGAGTCACCCAGGTTCCCTTGGGTAATCAACTTTTAAATATCTTAAAGAAAAGCAATAAGTTGCCTGATAAATGAGTTTAAGAACATAGACACCTGCCAGGAGACTGAATCTTCCCTTCTCATCCGGACAGCCCACAGACTCGCCAACCTGGGTCAACACTGAAGTGATGAATTAGACACCTAAGCCTAATTCTGGGGGTCAGTAGGAGGCTTCTTTTGCCCTCCAATTTAAACCTTTTCTATTATAAATTTATCTTTTGGTTTGTGAAAACAACTGAAAAAGAAAAAAATCCATATAAAGAAGTATAAATGCTTTTAATATTTATGAACCATGATTATTTCTAAGTTTCATACATATTTGCATATAATGTGTTTCTGGTACATAAAAAACAATTGTCTATTCTGTACTTATTCCATTTGGAAACTTAACCATTTTCTCAATTTTCAAAGACTTCTTAACTGAAAAGCTTTATCATTGACGTGCTACGTTGAATTTTATGGTCTTTTTTCCCAAGTATTGTGATCATCTGCTAGGATTTCAGAGAGTGGGGGGCTCGTTATGATCTATGACAAGATATGCTGAAAGCAAATGACTCAGATGTTGAAAAATAAGATTAGCGCAAGCCGATTCCACTTTTAGTAAATTATGTATATTTTTTGCCCACTGGCATAACTACCTCTTTTTCATACCTGATTTGACACATACAGAAAGCATATTATTCATTGAGCTTCAGTATCTGTCATCTCCAATTATGTGAAATGGAGTGGTGCGTTTGCAGCCAAGTTTCTAAGCATTTTCTTGATCTTTACATTCTTGTAATTCTAACTCAAATTATAGACAGATTTCCCCAAAAAGGAAATGACAAAGTATTTAAATAGATACTGGCGATTCTTAAAATTACAAGAGTGGGCACGATTAAGCAAGAGTTTTTTTTTTAAGTATGTTAAATAGACATCTCTTTAGTCTATGGAAGTTTTTGTTTTTTGTTTTTTGTTTTTATTTATTGTCATTATTAATAATGGTTTATACTTCCAAAGCTACTACTAGTACTAGTACTAGTACTATCTAATGACTAGTGCTGATTCCTATAGTTAGTACAGTGTCAGAATTTCTACTGAAGAGATATTATTTAATGGGTGAGGCCAAATCATCATCTTCTACTGCATCTGTGATAACTGTTGGCTTAAGAATATGTGACACTAATATTAAAAATGCTAAGACTTGGCAAATTGGTTCATTATTATCCTCTGTGCTTTTCTGTGTGCTAGACATATTTTTTTTAGCAATCTTATTTAGAGATTTGTAATGTAGTCATAAAATTTGTTCTCAATTGGATTTTAGACACCGTTTACAATTACAAATAATGAAATATATATATTTTCCTTAAGTGTCTCTTGCTATTAATTCAGCTCAATTAGTGATTATAATGTGTTATGAAGCACTATGAATATAGAAATAAATATTTCTTTAACAAGGTAAGATATGTCACATTTAAAGTGGCTCAATGAGATCTACTTAGACAATAGTCGAGTCAGAAATCTCAAAGCTCATACTGTAATATCGTTGGTCTTCTTGTCTTAAATGTCTCCTTTCTCATGGAAATGCTGAGAACAACTGACTACACAGGACTTTACAGACATAGCTTTGGCTGTAGTCGTCTTTCCCACAAAGCTTAAATTAGACAAATACAAATTATTTATTGCCTTAACTAAGAACCAGGTGCTGTATTAGGAACGAACAAGACTGTCAACATCAGAACAAAACAAACTCCAACAATGACAAAGTGCAACAATGGTAAGTGCAACAATGGCAATGTGCAACAATGGTAAAGAAAGAAATGCAGAAATAAATAATACAAGCCAAAACCAATTGTTACTGCNATCAGTCTTGCCAGAAATATATCAGCTTAATTAATCTTGTCAAAAAGCTCACTTTGATTTTGTGATTTTCTTTATTGTTTGTCAGATTTTTATGATTCTCATTCTTATCTTTATACTTTCTTGGGTTCAGAAAAAAAATGTTTACAGCTCTATTGAGGTGCAATTGACAAACAAGAATTGTATATATTTAAGGAGTATAGTTGATGATTTGATATGTGTAGACATTGGGAAATGATTGCCACAGAAAAAAAAATAATGGACACATCCATAACCTCACATAGTTACCATTTGTGTGTGTGATGAAAATGTACAAAATTTACTCTTTTAACAAATTTCAAGTATAAAACATTGTTCTCTTAACTGTCATCACTATGCTGTATGTTAGACCCCCCAAAAAACTTATTAATCTTGCAAGTGAAAGTTGGTACCCTGTGAACAGCATCTGTCTTTCCATTTTTCTACTCCTCAGCCCTTAGCACTAGTATTCTATCCTCTGCTAATGTGAGTTCACCTTTTTTGGATTCCACATTTAAGTGATGCATGCAATATTTGTCTTTCTGTGTTTGATTCATTTCACTTAGCATAATGCCCTCCAAGTTCTTCCATGGTTCATTCATGTAGTAATAAAATGGTAGGATTTCCTTCTTTCTTATGTCTCAATAATATTACAGTGTGTGTGTGTGTGTGTGTGTGTGTGTGTGTGTGTGTGTGTGTGTTAATTTTATCCATTCATCTTTTGATAGACAGTTAGGTTGTTTCCATATCCTGGCTATTATAGATAATAGCCCTCTGAACATAGGGGTGCAGATATCTCTTTGAGATAGTGATTTCATTTCTTTCAGAAGAAATATATACCTAAAAATGAATTGCTGGATCATATGGTAATTATACTTCTATTTTTTTTTTTTTTTTTGAGAAATCTCTGTGCTGTTTCCATAGTGGCTGTACTGATTTACATTCCCACCAACAGTGCACACGAGTTCTTTGTATTCCATCTCCTTAGTACACTGTTTTCTTTTGTCTTTTTAACAATAGTCATCCTAACAGGTGTGAGATGAGATCTCATTGTGATTTTGATTTTCACTTACCTGGTTAGTGATGTTGAGAACATTTTCATGTACCTATTAGACATTTGATGTGCCCCCACACTATACACAAAAGTAGCTCAAAATGCACTAAAGTTAAAGTTACCAGCCTTTCAAAAAAACATAGGATAAAAATCTTTGTGACTTTCAATTAGGCAACAACTACCACAACTGGACATAGGAAGCCCAAATTTAGTGAAAAAATGGTAAAGTTATACGCCATCAACATTCCAAATTTTGGTCTTCAAAAGACATCATTAAGAAAACAATAAGGCAACTCACAGACAGGCAAAATATTTTTGCAAAACCCTTGACAAAGTACTTTTTTTCCAGAAAATACATGGAATTCTTAAAACACAATAAGAAAACTAACACAAAAAATGCTCAAATGATGGGAACACACACTTGTAAAATAGTGTCTATTTGTCAATAAGCTCATGGAAATATGCCCAACATTACCAATCATCAGAAAAACACAGAAGGAAACCATGACATAACACCGCATACCCACTAGAATGGCTCGTGTGAAGTCTCACCCTTCCAAGTACTAATAAGGATGTGCAACAACTGGAAATTTCATTATTGAGTGGAAACACACAAATGGTATACATGACCATGTGACTCAGCAATTACACTCACAAGTATTTTCCCAAGAGAAATAAAACCTACTCTCACAAAAAGATGTATATGCAAATCTTCTTAGCAGCCTTATAAAAGTCCAAACTATAAGCAACTCAAATGGCCATCAACTGGTAAATGAAGAAACAAATTGTGATAAATTCATACTGCGGAATGTTATTCAACAGTGAAAACAAGAAAAATATTAACATATGTTAAGAATATGGATGATCTCAAAAAAGTATGTTACATGGAAGAAGACAATCACACACAGACATGAAAAAACATATTGTATAGTTATATATAAATGATACGCTAGGAAGGCAAAAATATTGTGACAGCCAATCAGTGGTTGTCTGAGGCTGGGTTTGGTGGTGTAGTATATCAAATATACTATAAAGACGCATAGAAAACAAACTGTCCTGTATTTTGATTGTGGGGATGACTGTAAAATATAATTACCAATATTCTCCAACTATACACTTAAAATTGGTACATTTTGCTCTACTTAAATAATGCAATAACAACAACAAATATGTTAGTGACTGCTGATGTATGAAGCACAATGCTAGTATATGCATATAAGTGTATTTGCTTGGATTTGGGATTATATCTCTCTATAGGAGTAGATTATAACAAAACACCACAGATAAGATGTCTTAAACAAAAGGAATTTATGTTCTCACAGTTCTGGAGGTTGGAAGTCCAAAAGCACGTTGTTGACAAGTTTGGTTTTCCTGGAGTCCTCTCACCTTGGCTTGTAGATGGCCATCTTCTGGCTGTGTCCTTACGTGACCTGTCTGTTGGTACATGCATCCCTGCTGTTTCTTCCTCTTCTTGGAAGGACACTGGTCATATTGGATTAGAGCCCCACCCATATAACCCCACATAACCCAAAGTACCTCTTAAAAGACCCAGTCTCCAAATACGCATAAAGGGTCTTACCTTCAACATGAATTCCGAGGAGCCAGTAAATCCTTAAGAATACATCTGAGAAAAATAAGTCTGTATTTTCTAGTACTTACATAATGGGCACAAGAGAAGAACACTTTAAATGCTAATCTGGTAATTAAGTTCCAGCTAACATTATAAATTCTATAACTATGGAAGTCATGAGAGAAGTCATTAGGGAACCCCATATTTCAGAAGACAAGATAAAAGTTAAATTTCAGATTTTAAGAGGAATCTCAAAAGTTAACCTAATTATATCAGACAAAAATGAAAAAAAAAAAAGAAATATAAGCAAATGAGATGGTTGAATTAAGGCTCATAACCTCTTGAACTCAAAGCAGGATCCAGGATACCATACTTAATATTATTATCACTATGAAATTAGATGTAGATTTTGGTCTGCTTTTGTAAATATTTACCTTAATAACCATAAAATTTGTATTAAGGAAAGAAAATAATGTTTATCTCATATTTTCATATTTTTCATATTGATTTCTGACTTCATACAATAATACTTTCTCTAAGACATGTAATATAATTCTAAACCTCTGAGAGAAAGATTTTCAAGAAATTACTCTTGGAATTATTAGGAAAATGCTTCCAGAAAGTTAGTGTTTTCAGAAAACAAGCATACAATAGGAAAGCTAAAAAAATTCCAGATAGTATATTTATTATGACATTGCTATGTTTCAAACATTTAAAAAGGATGAATTAGTTGAGTCTCAAAAGTGAATAGCAAAGACAAACAATTCTTGCTGGGATAGAATAACAAATTCGATGACATGAATACACACTCTGTGCATGTATTACTATATTTGTGCAATTTTAGCATTAAAATTTGCCTTTACAGGGGTGCCTGGGTGGCTCAGTTGGTTGAGTGACTGACTTTGGCTCAGGTCATGATCTCGCAGTTCGTGGGTTCAGGCCCTGCATAGGGCTCTGTGCTGACAGCTCAGAGCTTGGATCCTGCTTCGGATTCTGTGTCCTCCCTCTCTCTCTGCCCCTCCCCCATTCGTGCTCTGTCTCTCTCTGTCTCTCACTAATAATAAATGAAAATTTTTTTTTAATTTGCAATTTACAAATACTCAGAGGAACATTTGAATGATAGTAGTGACACTTTGAAATACACGTTTTAAGACTATCTTCTGGTCTAAACACATAGGTTGAATAATAATATTCTGCTAGCAAGTTTTTCAGCAAAGAGAAAAAATTCAGTTTCATATGTATTATAGATTGGATACACAGAAGATTAAATTTACTTTTCAATCCAACTACTTCATGTTAGAGAGCACATTTACTATATCTCTTAACACCCGCACATTAATTAATATTGACACAAACGTAAATGTCAATTTAACCACATAATACATCTCATTTATAGCATCACTTATTTATGGAAGGTTAATCTGTAAAAAGTTCATTGAATTCCAAGAGTTAGTATTGCTTTTTGCAATTGCATTCTTGTCTTCCAACTGAAACTGGGAAAGAAGAAAGAAAAGAAGCATGGAAAAAAGGAAGACAACTTTTTTTTTTGTAACCTTCTGAATACTGGTAGAACTACCTTGATTTGATAATCCATTTTTGTGCTATCCAATAAAGTAGCTACTAGGCACGTGTGACTATGGAGCGCTTGAAATGTTCCTCATCCAAACTGAGATGTCCTGTTAGTATAAAATACACACCCAAATTTGAAAGCTTAGTATACAAGGAAAGAGTGGAAAGTAGGCTACTAATAAATATTTCATGTGGATTACATGTTGAAATGAATACTTTGGATGTATTTGAGTCTGTATGCATATATAGTGGATATATTGGGTTAAGTAATGTATATAATTAAATCTGTTGGTTTGGTTTTAGTTTGTTTTTTAATTTTTTAATGTTTATTTATTCTTGAAAGAGAGACAGAATGCCAGAGGGAGAGAGGCAGAGAGACATAGAATCTGAAGCAGGCTCCAGGCTCCTAGCGGTCAGCACAGAGCCCGATGCAGAGTTCAAACTCATGAACTGTGAGATCATGACCTGAGCTGAGGTCGGACGCTTAACCGACCGACTCACCCAGGTGCCCCAAGTTTTTTTTTTTTTAATTTAGCTACTAGAAAATTTTAAATTACACAGGAGTCTCACATATTTTTATCTAGTGCTGAATTAGAAAGTTACTTATCCTTACTTCATTTTATTCATTTGGGTAATTAAAAACAATTTTTAATGTTTTTCTATTTTTGAGAGAGAGAGAGAGAGAGAGAGAGTGAATGGGGGAGGGGCAGAGAGAGGGAGACACAGAATCTGAACCAGGTTCCAGGCTCTCAGCTGTGAGCACAGAGCCTGATGTGGGGCTCAAACCCACAAACTCTAAGACCATGATCTGAGCTGAAATCCTATGCTTAAAACCGACTGAGTCACCCAGGTTCCCTTGGGTAATCAACTTTTAAATATCTTAAAGAAAAGCAATAAGTTGCCTGATAAATGAGTTTAAGAACATAGACACCTGCCAGGAGACTGAATCTTCCCTTCTCATCCGGACAGCCCACAGACTCGCCAACCTGGGTCAACACTGAAGTGATGAATTAGACACCTAAGCCTAATTCTGGGGGTCAGTAGGAGGCTTCTTTTGCCCTCCAATTTAAACCTTTNAGAGTGAATGGGGGAGGGGCAGAGAGAGGGAGACACAGAATCTGAACCAGGTTCCAGGCTCTCAGCTGTGAGCACAGAGCCTGATGTGGGGCTCAAACCCACAAACTCTAAGACCATGATCTGAGCTGAAATCCTATGCTTAAAACCGACTGAGTCACCCAGGTTCCCTTGGGTAATCAACTTTTAAATATCTTAAAGAAAAGCAATAAGTTGCCTGATAAATGAGTTTAAGAACATAGACACCTGCCAGGAGACTGAATCTTCCCTTCTCATCCGGACAGCCCACAGACTCGCCAACCTGGGTCAACACTGAAGTGATGAATTAGACACCTAAGCCTAATTCTGGGGGTCAGTAGGAGGCTTCTTTTGCCCTCCAATTTAAACCTTTTCTATTATAAATTTATCTTTTGGTTTGTGAAAACAACTGAAAAAGAAAAAAATCCATATAAAGAAGTATAAATGCTTTTAATATTTATGAACCATGATTATTTCTAAGTTTCATACATATTTGCATATAATGTGTTTCTGGTACATAAAAAACAATTGTCTATTCTGTACTTATTCCATTTGGAAACTTAACCATTTTCTCAATTTTCAAAGACTTCTTAACTGAAAAGCTTTATCATTGACGTGCTACGTTGAATTTTATGGTCTTTTTTCCCAAGTATTGTGATCATCTGCTAGGATTTCAGAGAGTGGGGGGCTCGTTATGATCTATGACAAGATATGCTGAAAGCAAATGACTCAGATGTTGAAAAATAAGATTAGCGCAAGCCGATTCCACTTTTAGTAAATTATGTATATTTTTTGCCCACTGGCATAACTACCTCTTTTTCATACCTGATTTGACACATACAGAAAGCATATTATTCATTGAGCTTCAGTATCTGTCATCTCCAATTATGTGAAATGGAGTGGTGCGTTTGCAGCCAAGTTTCTAAGCATTTTCTTGATCTTTACATTCTTGTAATTCTAACTCAAATTATAGACAGATTTCCCCAAAAAGGAAATGACAAAGTATTTAAATAGATACTGGCGATTCTTAAAATTACAAGAGTGGGCACGATTAAGCAAGAGTTTTTTTTTTAAGTATGTTAAATAGACATCTCTTTAGTCTATGGAAGTTTTTGTTTTTTGTTTTTTGTTTTTATTTATTGTCATTATTAATAATGGTTTATACTTCCAAAGCTACTACTAGTACTAGTACTAGTACTATCTAATGACTAGTGCTGATTCCTATAGTTAGTACAGTGTCAGAATTTCTACTGAAGAGATATTATTTAATGGGTGAGGCCAAATCATCATCTTCTACTGCATCTGTGATAACTGTTGGCTTAAGAATATGTGACACTAATATTAAAAATGCTAAGACTTGGCAAATTGGTTCATTATTATCCTCTGTGCTTTTCTGTGTGCTAGACATATTTTTTTTAGCAATCTTATTTAGAGATTTGTAATGTAGTCATAAAATTTGTTCTCAATTGGATTTTAGACACCGTTTACAATTACAAATAATGAAATATATATATTTTCCTTAAGTGTCTCTTGCTATTAATTCAGCTCAATTAGTGATTATAATGTGTTATGAAGCACTATGAATATAGAAATAAATATTTCTGTAACAAGGTAAGATATGTCACATTTAAAGTGGCTCAATGAGATCTACTTAGACAATAGTCGAGTCAGAAATCTCAAAGCTCATACTGTAATATCGTTGGTCTTCTTGTCTTAAATGTCTCCTTTCTCATGGAAATGCTGAGAACAACTGACTACACAGGACTTTACAGACATAGCTTTGGCTGTAGTCGTCTTTCCCACAAAGCTTAAATTAGACAAATACAAATTATTTATTGCCTTAACTAAGAACCAGGTGCTGTATTAGGAACGAACAAGACTGTCAACATCAGAACAAAACAAACTCCAACAATGACAAAGTGCAACAATGGTAAGTGCAACAATGGCAATGTGCAACAATGGTAAAGAAAGAAATGCAGAAATAAATAATACAAGCCAAAACCAATTGTTACTGCAAAATGGGAGGCATAGGCATAGGATGTTATAGACTTTCAGTGGAGTGATAATGGGTATGCATGTGGGACAGTCAGAACATACATTCTGTATGATAGCTGTCCTTTGGAATTTATTCAAGTGTGCTTTCTAGCCCAGTATATGGTCAATATTCATTAATATCAGTGTGTGCTTGAAAAGAACATATATCCCCCCAAGGCTGGATAAAGCATTTTATACATGTCTATTAGAGGAAGCTTGGTAATTGCATTCAAATATTGTACACTTTCCCCCATGGTGCTTTCTCATTTTCTTCTTGGCTGCTCTCATTGAGAGAAATGGATTTGTTCATTTGCCATCAAAGTTTTGTAGATTTTTGCTTTAAAGAGTTTGAATCCCTGGCATGAATGGAGTAAGACTAAAGATGGAAGTAGGAAGGTTTGCAAGATTTAAGCGAGGCCTGAGTCAAGACATTAACAGTGACAATGGAGGGAATTCCTGAAAAAAGGGTGTTTGAAGTAGACTGGCTTCCCTAAAAGAATTTAATCAATGGAACCACTTGATCAGTGCTGTTTTGTTTTTTCAGGTTTTTCTTTTTTCTTCATCTTTCCTGTGCTAGGGAAGAATTCTGTGAAAAGTACCAATAATTTAGAGAGACATTTGCTCAGACTCAGGTACTCCCAACCCTCAGAAAACATCTTGTATAGCTAGTGATGCCATTTATATGTCTGAGACCTGAAAGCTCCATGTTTCTAAGAAAAACAAAGTTTATTCAAGGTAAGAATTAAATAGTGGAGTGCACATCCTGAATGTATACATTGTGATTATAATACTAGATTTAAGCTATGAAAAAGATTTCCAAAGATATATTGCTATTACATAATTTATAGAGTATAGTTTATGATTTGTGAGCCAGAGATCTGTGTGTGTTAATTCTTATACATGGCTGTACATATATTTAAATGACCTTTATATGTATAGATCGTCTCTATACACAATGAAGGTAAGCTTTTCATCTATAGCAAATCCTAACCATTGAGGTATACAGTCATCTCCCTGTTCTGGAAAAAGGCCCATTAGAAGAACCAGCCCTTAATATAGTTTGAAATAAAATACAGAGTTTAGAGACCTAGTCTTTGCTCTCAAGAGATTTGTAGGGTACAGGAAGTAAGCCCCATGCCAGCTTCCCATGTAGATATTCACACTAAATCACTTAATAGGATTTTTATTCTCAAGTGATTATGTTTGTCCCATAGAAATTGGGCCCTATCTTGCCTTTTACTTTTTAAGGATTATGTGCTGTTTGATATTCATGGTAGACAAGGAGAGCTGCTGCCTAAATTCTCTCCAGAGAAGGGTTGTTGCTGTTGCTGGTGGTGCTGACCATAAGCAACCTCTAGCTGTCAAACTTGTCGGGTCTTCCTCAGTAAAAGAGAGCCTTTGCTCAACAGAATGCCTTTCCTGGGGTGGCCCATATCCAGGGACTGACCTCTGGGGGGTGCCAAAGGCCAGTCATTTTGACTCATTGAGGGACAAGTCTGACAGACTTGTCTCCTGTACTCCTAAGCTTTCCATGTGCTTGGCCAAGGCTTTGCTGGGCTTGCCTGGAAGTCTGACTACTCTCCCTTGTCTCAACCATCCTGGCGGTCTCTCCATTTCTCAGATGTTGATGCCTGATAAACACCCTTCACACCAAACTCTGCTCACCTTCTGTTTCTAAAACTTACAATCATCAACGGTATAAAAATCATAAATGGAAAATGCTTATGAAATGGGAAAAGAAATAGTTTCTATTTGACATTTGGTGTCTGTGTCTAATGTTATGAGGATGTAAATAATCGTCTAAAATCTCTATCATGCTTCCAGATGTTTATTTCTTTGAAGCTACACAATTGAATGTAACCTCTATTGGTTTTTGTAGCCCTGGGTATGAATCTGAAAGTGATACCTCAGCCTCTGTTACTGTTGTTACAACCTCTTCTCTAGTGAATCAGAGTAATGGGAGTTAGGTAGGTATATCCTCTATAACTGTCAAGTTGGCTCTGCTGGTATTGTCTTCTTTGAAATTCTTGTAATTAGAAGATCAAAGGTAGCTCAGATCTTCATCTTACACTAGAGATTATGAGTCAACCAGGGCTGGCCTGAGACAAGTATCTGGTGTGTATTTAATCATGCAGTCAGTCATAAAGTGAGTCAGTGTTCTCATTGGAGGCAGAGTAAACCAATTGAGGTTCCTTGCCCACCATGTCAAACTTACAAGTACTCTTTTCAGAGAGTATATATATGCATTTTTTGGGCATATTTGGTTTTGTTTGTACATTATGATGTTTTTCTTCCCATGACCACAAGACAAAGATATTAATTGCAGCCTAAAATAAAGTTATAAGCCTCTGGCAAGCTAAAATTGAGAACAAGACATCAAAGGATGTCTGCCTCTGTACTTTTAGAGGCAAAAATGGATATTTCATAGTCAGAGAAGGAGAGAAACAGGGAGACGAAGTGATTCGCCTCAGATTGCAAACCAAGGAGGTAGCCACCAACCTTGGGCAAGAATCTAAATGTAGGGGCTAATGTTTAACCACATTATCCAGCGTTCCCTTCAGACTTCTTTGGTTGACTAGTATTGATGTAACCAAAAAGACATTCTTCAAAATTCAACATCCCGCTGATACTTATTAAGAACCTACTTTGTGCCTGGTAGTGTTTCAGGCGTAGCAGACAGGATAGTAAACCAGACAGGCAAGTTTTTATCCTCAAGGAGTTGACTTTCTAGCAAAGATCAATTTTCTTTTCTGCTAAAAACCACTTACAACATATCTATAAAAAGAAATTAGTGTTTAAACCAAAATATAATGAAAAAGACAACCTTGACTAATCTTCTTGAGATTTAGTCTAGAATGATCTTTTTTTCTTGCCCTGGCTTCATCAGGCTAGCACAAGGACTGCCACTGAATATGTTGGCAAAAAAAAAAAAAAAAATTAATGTTTATTTATTTGAGAGACAGACAGAGAGAGAGAGCAGGAGAGGGGCAGAGAGAAAGGGAGACAGAGGATCTGAAGCTTGTCAGCATAGAGCCAGAGATGGGGCTCAAACTCACTAACAAAACCATTAGATCATGACCTGAATTGAAGTCAGACCAACTGAGTCACCTAGGCACCCTCATTAAATGAGATTTTGAGTTAGAAGGAGGGCAATGGACTGGGCCATGTTTTTCTAAATTAAAGTAGCCTTTGAATTATAATACTTAAAAGTAACTTCTTGAGCCATTTTATCTTTCTTTGCAGAAGACCTCACAAGTCAGTTGTCAGAACAGCAAATGTTTCATTCCAGTGCACAATGAATTGTCAGTGGTGAGAAGTGTGTAATAAGGAGACTCAAAGAATCATGGATTTCGCGGAGTATAGAGAATAAGGGGTCTTCAAAAAGTCACCATTGGCAGATTTTGCCTTTCTCATTTTATGGCACTCTGTGCATCTCCTTCCTATCAATTATAATAGTGAAAATTAATTAGAGGCATCTGGGTGGCTCCATTGGTTAAGCATCTGACTTCTTTGGCTCAAGTCATGATCTTGTGATGCCTGAGTTCGAGCCCTGCATCAGGCTCTGTGCTAACAGCTCAGACCCTGAAGCCTGCTTCACAGTCTGTGTCTCCCCTTTTTTGCCCCTGTCCCACTCATGTGCTCGCCCATTCTCTCTCTGTCAAAAACAAATTTAAAAAAACATTTAAAAAATTTAAAATATGAAATTAAATTAATTGTATTCAATGACCCATTTTAAAATATTTTTCTTCATGGAGAAGCAACACAGTTACATGGTTAAGCGCAAGGACTCCGAGCCAGTCTATTATGGCTCATTTCCTGCTTGGGCTACTTACCAGCTGTGCATCCCTGGATACATCCCTGAACTCCTGTGTGTCAGTTGCTCACGTGTAAAATAAGAACACCACCTTACTCACGAAGTTATTTGAGATTCAGATGAGTTAATATTTGTAAAGTGCTTAAAACAGTGCTTAGCGTATAATAAGTACAATATAACTATTTATAAAATGAGTAAAAATAGAATCTTTCTTTTCTGCTGGTAATAGGAAGAGGAAAAATATCTGCCTTAATCACTGGTAATCATCTCCTTTGCTATAGCTATGGTTGCATGTTGAGTTTTTCAAAAAAATTATCAAATGAATGAATGAATGAAATTTTTGAGGCCAAAAACGTTAAGGGGATCTTCTCAAGTTCATACACCTTAGAGCTGTAGGTTCTTCAGTGGTATCATAAGGCCAGTGCTACTGTGGAGTCAATGTTATCTCCCTTGGCACTGCATAAGTATTTCATTTGTCATGACAGCAGCCCTCAGTTTTAGGAATCAAATCTCTGCCTCACAGATTAGGCAATGTGAAGATGTTACACAACTTGTCCAAAGTCACGATGATAGTCTGAATAGAGTCTAGGGTCACTTCTGAGTCATTGTGATGCCAAATCCATGTTGTTGCCATGCTACACCGCTGTACATTGAGAGAGCGTTTGGTGGAATCAGGTAGGGAAGACTGACCTCCCCAGGAGAAAGCCACAGAGGCATAAGAAAAGCAATATAACGGGACGGGTACTATAAGGATTGGTCAAAAGACTTCTCATCTTTTGGATTCCTGTCTAAGTGAACACCAAGCCCAACATTTTTAGCAATCTTCCATGTTACTTACTGACATCTTTTACTAATGTCAATTTATTGCAAAACTAGAGACAAAGTGTAGCCCTGTCTGTAAAATAGACTTAAGCAAACGATTAGTACTTTTAAAGTTTAGGATTAACAAAAAATGCATAAAAGATATTTTCTCAATGAGAAATTTAAGAGAGAATTACTTTAACGGGAGGTAGCACAAATGTAATAAAATCAAGGAAGAAATCATTACATCCATAGCCATGAATCATGGTGTAGGACACACAATTGATAACCATGTGCTCAGATCTATGATTTTGGAAAGTAAAGTAGAATGGGGAAAAGAGCTCAAATAATTGTTGACAATGATACAAAGCTACCCAAGGAATCCTACGCTAGAACTAGGAGTTCTTTGTGCCTGAGGACTGCAGGTAGCAAAATTTCCAGAAGGATAGAATTGACTCGCATGAGCACATCTTACCTACTTTTCCTGAATTGAGCCTGGGTACTGTTAGGGTCCATCTTACCACGATGTCTTATAATTGGATTATTGCAGGGCATGTGGAGCAATAATAAGTATGACACAACATGGTCATAGCAAATTGTTCCTGAAAAGCACAAGGAAGTTGCTCTTATTTCTAACCAAGATCCAGGGCACAGAGACACAGAAAAATTTTGAGAAGTGTCAGTGTGACGGTTATGGCAGCTACCTGCACTACCAGATGTCATTGAATATCTCTATTCTGTATTGTTCAGTGAGATATCTCCAAGCAACTAATCTGTGTTTAACTGATCACACCTGGAGCTTGAATGCATTCTCCTCTGTTTAAAAACATTTTTGGGATGCTTTTCATGGGACAATCACTCCCTAAAACCTGAAAGGAACCAGAGACTGTACCAGGGGCAAAACCGAACCCTTGTTTCTTGTCTTATTTACAACTGAATCCACTTCTTTGTCTTGTTTGTGATTCAATTTGCTTTGCTTAGCTTCTGTCCTAAAGGGGTAAACTTAAGCTCACTAACTGTTGTATCAAAACACATTTCATATTATCCTTGCATAAAATCAACCCTTCACAGTAACTGGACTGCATGAAACAAATTTCAAATTTAGTTACAGTAATCAACCAAGGTTTTTTTTTTCGGTTCCAGAAAGTTCCACCCTTATTTATTCATAAGTGCCCCGATAGGTCTTTGAAATAAAAACATGGTTATATAGAGAAATGGTAGGTGATATAGCAAAAAGGCCTAAAACTGGGTCTGGTCTAAAGAATGGGATTTCGGTCTCAACTATTTCACTGATTCCTCCTGAAAATTAATTGGAAGGCTGTGAATTTGACTAAATCTCCATTCTTTCAGCCATAGAAAACGGGAGGTTGTCTTTTATGAAAACACAGCAAGCTGATGAAATATGTGGTTAGAGCTGATAAATGTAAGATCCACTCCATTTGCGAATGACCTAGAACTTGCTGTAAAAATCGAGAAGATAAACAGACTGGGGGGAGGAAAGGCAGTAGAAATGGCAGCTGTAATTGAGATATTTTAATCAGGAAGCCATCTAGGATCAACCCTGAGGGAGTTTCTTTTATCCACAGGGCATTTTCTCCGAGTACTTAAAACTCTTAAACAACTGCCCGAGGAGGTAGGTGCTGTCCCATTTCACATATTCCTTAACAGGTCAAAGTTACTGGAAACCTGTTACTGGAAAAGATGGATTTAACCCAGGGTCTGTGAAGTCTCAAAGCAAACGGTGTGTCTAGAAATCAGATATTGTATTCTGAAACAAACAGGCAAGCAAAGTCGAACAACAGCGACAACAAAAATCCAGACCCTCGCTCACATTTGATCAAAAAGCAGCAAGACCCTCTTTCACGGTAAGAAGAGTGCCTACTTCAGCCATTTGGAAACTCTTCTGAGCAAACAAAAGTACGTGTGAGCTCCCTGGGGCTGAATAGTGCGGCCACGGTGGAATGTTGTGGCAGTATAAATTACAGACAAGATGCATGGCTTTTCATCTCGTGCCCTCACCCGCAGATGTCTGTGGGATGAAAGCAGAAGTCACTGCCAGCCACCCCGGTCCTGTAGTTCTAACACCCTGTAATCCACTGCTAGCCATAATCTCCCTCTTCATCCACCAAACCTCCTCCTCAGGCCACTTTATGGTACACATTTCTGTAGAAAAGCCTGAAGTCACATCGCAATTAATTTTGCCTTGAGAATTTCACAACATCCTTTGAGATCACAATAACCCCGAGAATATTGTGCAATTGGGACTGGAGTCTCTTGCCTAAGATTTAACTTTGTGAAAGAAAGCGGGTAAAAGTGGGGAAGTCATCTTGCCTAAAACAATCGAGTTGGGGTTAAGTGGACAGGAGGAAGTTTGAAAGTGACCAGGACCCTGGTAAAATTGCACCTCATCCGGGTCATCATGTTGAAGGTTTCTATCTTCTTACAGTGTTTTTCCAGGCAATGTGCTTTTGCTTGCCCTAAAAAAAAATATCATGGTATTTTGTGTTTTTCCCCCCCTCTGGGACATGCCTTTTGTATGCTACCCTGACTCATCACTGTTCATTTAAAATAATATAAATAAGCAAATACATGACTCAATAAATGTGATGAGTAAGGAGAAAAGGGTGTTTGACTAGCCAACTCAGTCCCACGTTTTAATTAAAAAGCATGTCTCACACACCATCAATAAGTTTTCAAGTGACCTGTCATGACCAGTTCTAATAGCAAGCATGTCATTCACCCTTTCCTAATAAATTGGCAGATTATGCTAATATAAGGAAGGGAAGCTATCAATTTTATGTGTGTCGGACAAGCTATGCCATTGATTTCATAATTTATGATGCGCGCTTGGAAGAGGAAGATGTCTAAGGACAGGGTTTCACAAACAGAATAAAATGTTACAGGAAGGTAATCAATTAGATGTAGTTGACAAATAGGTGGAGAAAAACATTGCAAAATATTATGCTTCCCTAATGGCCAAATATTTGTGTATTCAGTGTCACATTATATCTGTATTCACCTCAACAGAGGGTCTGTGATAATAGCACATGTTTGTCAATTATTAAGTTTAGGTAATTGGCATTTTCCTAGAAGTATTTGACTTAAAAAGCCATAAAGATTCAATTAATTGGGAGCCAAAATTTCTTCCTTTGAGAAATAAAGGAAACAGTATAAAATAAGGTAATATTAACTCCACCAATGAAGTTTTAAAAATCACTATATGACTTCTTGTATTTTGTTCCTATATATGATCTTCTTCTATAGAAAAATCACTTCCGTTATTTCACATTCTTAAAAAAGTGATAATTTGCAATAGCAGTGGGAATTGAGGAGCTCATAGGGAAATCTGGGATAGATTTATGGTCAGATAGGACAAGATGATAGATCAATATACACAAATTACACATTTATCTTACATGTATAGCCAAATTAGTTGCTTGTCATTAGTTAAAAGATTAGATTTTGTCCTTAAATCCGCTTTTTAGAACATATGAAAATCCTTTCATATAACTGGAAAGTATATTTATGCTATATTGTTTATAAGCACATGCTGCAATCATCAATGTGTCTATAGGTTTTGCTCATCAATCTAAAACAGAAACATATAGCAGGCCAAACGAAGCAAAGTAAACATTTAAACCTTATATTTGCACTTAGCCATTTTTATCTTATGTAGCAATACTGCATGTCACATGCACAAACACACAGACATACATGTACACATATGCATATCCATAACACGTAAACACAAGTCAATATTTACCCAAAATATATCAGATCATCTGTTACTTCTGAACATCTCTGGAAACCTTTATTACACGTATTTTTACATTTTGATAAATGCTTACATTTTGACATTCACAACTTTTGTATAAAATTGTCATATAGTTTGTCACCATTCCAAACTGGTGAAAAGACACCTTTATTTATCACAAATGGTCTTACATGGGTAATTTCAAGAACGTTAAATGTGATTTGCTCCCAATTGTTAGTGAGTTGATGTGATTTTATGGACTATAAAATGATTTAATAATTAAGTTTTTTGTTAAGTATAATCTTTAGGTGATCGTTAAAATAAGCAAATGATTAGTTTTTCTCTATGTAAAATTTATATATACTTTAAACATTTTAAAATAAGACTGTTTGGAAATTATTCCAATTATCTTAACAAATCTTTTCCTGAACATTTGTGAAACTTGGGGATTAAAGACATTTTGGAAGTATTGTATCTAGTCATCTTTCAGGGAATTATTTTTCACTGTGATTTTAAGCTTCCTATAATCCCTCAAAAAGTTAATTTCAGATTTGAAATAATATTTGTGTTGTAGACACAAACCTATGGGATCCAGGTGGCGGGTGAGGACCAGCAATGTCGCTCCATCCATTGTCAGATTGAATTTTCTCTCCTTTTTTCCATAAGCAAAACAATAGCTTAAAATAAACTACAAGTCAACAACACCTTATTGGTAACAGGTACCAAGTTACATCCCCAAACGCCACCTCTTATTGGCGTCACCAGTTTCCTAGTGGGGGCACATTTGCAATTCTGGATCAAAGGAACTTTTATGGAAGAACCATTCTTCAGTGTTTTGCAAAAGCAGTTTTTCTGTTCAGAGTTAGTTCATCGAAATGCATCCTGTCTGCATAACACTCTAATTCTCTCTTATGTTTTGAAGCTTCAAACAACCCCCTCCAGATGCATCTAGAGTCTACAATTGAGTTTCTTTCTCTCTCTTTTGTTTTAACCTCTAAAAGAGTAAGTAATATTACTAATTGACTGCGATCTGCTCCTTTAAAAAATATGCACCATTAACATAGTTCTACGGAGGAAAAGTACAAAGGAGATGAAAAGGAAAAGGGCACAGGAGAGCAATCACATTTGCTCAGGTCTTGCATTATGTTGAACTTTGGTGAAATGAGTCCAGGATGGAATTAAATCCAAATGTTTCCTGCTTTCTTCCGTCTTAATAGCTTCATATTTCCTCCATTTCATGTCTTCCACAATTTTTGCATTTAAAATAGTCATCTTTGAAAACATTGCACATATTTATGGCATGTCTGTTGCCTGATATGCTGTCCAGCCTCTCATATGGTAGCAGTTACTGGACAACAAAAGAGATTTTGAATTTATGTATACCAGAGAAATTTAAATTAGGAAGGAAAGGAGACTAGATCATGCCAACTTCAAAATAAATCTTCCTTCTTATGCTGAAATATATGGCGACAGTTATAAAGATTCTTCCATACCTTCTTAATACCTTTACACATCAAATTGCATAAACAAATCAAGCATGGGGCGCCTGGGTGGCTCAGTCTGTTAAGCGTCCGATCATGATCTCACAGTTTGTGGGTTCGAGCCCTGCATCGGGCTCTGTGCTGACAGCTAGCTTAGAGCTTGGAGCCTGCTTCAGACTCTGTGTCTCCCTCTCTCTGACCCTCCCCTGCTCTCACGATCTCTCTCTCTCTCTCTGTCTCTCTCTCAGAAATAAATAAAACATTAAAAAAATATTTTCTTTTAAATCAAGTAGTCCAAGTTCATGCCACGGAGGCAATGAAAATACAGGATAAAATGGCAAAAATAGAATAGAAGAAAATATTATGACTATGATGATTGCTAATGTTTCCATGGCTAAGTCACATTAAGAGCTTTTCTTTATACCATATCATTTCAATCTTTCATAATATGATGAGACAGGTATTCTCATCCCTATAGGTTATATATGTTAAATAGCTGGCCCAACGTTTCACAACTAGTAAGTAATAGAGTCAGAATTAAGTTCATGCAATTGGATTCCCAGAATAACATTTTCTTTCTTCTTTGAGTAATCTTTGCAAATATTGTACCTCGGGGCTGTTGCAAAAGAAGATGTAGAGGGGAAGAAACAAATGAGAGGGAGGAGGAAGTTGGCATTTACTACCATTTGTGGGCAGCTTCTCATTGGAATCAAGTCAGACTGGTGTTCTCTGATTTAATCACTCTTATTTCGAATACAGAGCTTCCCAACAGGTTTCTCTACCAAGATGAGGGGGGAAAGGGGGGAATGAAGAACAGGAAGAGAATGAAGAGCAGAAGAATGAGAAATGACCATTTTATCTAAATAAACACATCTACCTAAATCATACATTAGTGGGAGGATGTTTATAACCTCAGTCTATTTCTTTTACTACACCTTAGAGACACTTAACTGGTCCTTCTCTCTCAAATTCAAATGTCAGTGTAATGGCTAACTGAAGTGAACAGTCTTTGTTTCCCAGGGATAAGCCCGCCAAGCAATAAAATTACAATGAAGAAAGCTTCATGGTGCTCGTTTGTGGTGCCTTAAGTGGGATTACAGACAGTAGACAGAGCAAGAAATCAACTGATTGGGTACATGATTCTCATTCTCTTTCTTTTTGAGAAATATTATTTTGCCTTTCTATGAGCTGCGTCCTTCACCTTGACTCATTTTTTTTAAATCCACTTATTTCTTTTCCAACCTATCAAGAAGAGAGCAGGTACTGTCTGTGACTTGGAGCTAAGGTTCTGCGCAATGAGAGAGGCAATGACTTTCGTACTTGCCTCATCACTGATGGAATTCTTGTGTGCTTTTGGACAATTCCTGGTACACGAAGAAGGGTTCTTTCTGCCAAAAGCTAACCCCTAATCCAAGGAAGGTAAAATGGCTAGAGACCAGATTCCATAGAATGAGTCCCTATTTCCAGACTGTAAAATTTCCCTCCTCATCAGTCAGCCACTGTTGGGGAAAATATGCTCAGACTTCAGAAGTGCCACTTTTTCCAGTCTAATTTGGTCATAATAGTGTGTGTGTTCAAATACTTTCTGAAACTACATCCAAATAAATATGTGGGGGGAAAATAGAGATTTTCTTTTACAAGGCAATGATCACATGCTACACTACTCCTGAAGATTACTCACCGAAGAGAAGATTGAGTCATTTACTAAATTATCATACAGAAAAATTATACCAATGGTAATGGAAGCATCAGTTTCTCTGAGCATGAAACACGTGTTAGTCAAGAAATTAGACAAAGGTTTTCATCTTTAGAATGTCCATTCCTTTACTGACAGAGCATTTTCTCAGCTGCTAAGTTTAATCCACACGGTCTCCCTCAATATTACTACTTTTGTTATTATCAGGAACATACAAACTAGTATTTGGATCTTAATCTGTATGGAATGGAATTATATCTATAGCGGACCTTATGAGAATTCTGTGTTTTGAGGATAATTAAATAAGAAAAATGATGTGTTTACATCACTAATTACTTTCGTGGGAATCTCCAACTGTATCTGAGCTATGCTGGTGCTGAGAAAATGGAGTCAATATTTCTTCTTTGTGGCCGAGTGGTGCTTCTTTGCTCTTCCTGCATCTCCATTCCCAGTTTGTGAATTGCGACAAAATTTTCCCTGAGTTCTGAAGTTACTTAACTTCAAAGATTGAGTGGAAATCTCACCACTTCCTGAAATATCCAGGAAACCCCTCTGAGCCCAAGTAACCCTTCATTGTGGAACAGGCAGGGGGTGAATGGCATTCAGATGAAATTTAAAGAAACCTGCTAAGCCTCACAAACCTCGTTACAGATGTTGGATGGGGTCCCTGTACGGAATCTATCAGCCCTCACATTCTTCTTTCCCTTCTTAAAAAGGATGTTCCAGATGGTATGTATTAATGTGTATGTGCAAGACTTTTGGCACAGGGTAGTGGCGAGATAAGAAAATGTGAAGTAAACAGAGATGGGAAAGACAGTTACCAATGAAACAAAACTGGGAGCATTTAGGTTCCTAAGTAAGAAATCTCAGAGAATTAGATACCAAAAAAAAAAAGGGAGGGTTAGTATTTTTGATGGTGTTGTCCCCCAGCTAAAAAGCAAAGTAAAATACTATAAGACTCAGACTTCTGCTTTTTATAGTGGAATTGTTCAATAAGTTCAATTTGGTAAACATTGCAAGTATATATTCCCTTTGATATTGGTCTTAATCACTTCAGATTCTGCCCTGTTATTCATCATTTTATTTCCAAAATTTGCATGATGTAATTTAGTTCCAGACATGCTGTAGTAGATGGTGTGCTGAACTGTCAGGCAATTGCTGCAGACTTACATGTCTCCCAAACCTGAGCAGAGGTCAAGGATGTTTAAGGCTAGCCTCAGCCTTATTTCTACGGTAGCTTTTGCTCTGTTGGAAGTCATAGCAGTAGGAATGAAATTCAGTCATCAGAAGCTCTGTATATGAATTTTTCAATTTACTGACCTTAAATACAATCCATACCTAGTCCAGTCTTTTGCAAAAAATACCTTGCGTTTGCTGCTGTTTTCTTTATATTTCCCATTTTTTCTTATCTCCGAACATTTATTTAGTTATTCCATTGTTTGGGATATCATGGTCCACCTTGTCGGGACACATTTCTCTGTGGATGTCTTGTGTTTCTACATGTCTTATGGGTTCCAGACTATCTTCAAGGACACACGCACGCATAGCCAGCAGCTCCGGAAGACATAGGTAACGTCTCCTGAAGCAAGAGTGGGGTTTCTCTGTAACATAACCCACTACCTGTGGAAGCATCACGTAGCTCTTTGTATCACCCAACACAAATTGGAGCCTCAGGAACCGGCAGAAGAAAATTCTGATCCTTTTGCTACTGCTATGGCGTGAGTAATAAACTTTGCCCTTTTTCTCTAAGCAAGTTGTCTTATGTTTTCTGCCATCACCCAGGAAGCTGTGAAGGTTAACTTGTGAGCTCACAAGTAGGATAAATCATAGTCCTTGATAAGGTTCCCATTCTTTTTCATTATGAGAAATTCTCTTGGATTCACTCTAGTGCACATATTAAAATGATAATTCATTTTCAGTGTTTCCCAAATTTTCCCTGAAAACAAAGCTTCCCTAGAGCTGTGTCTATGTTAAATAATAACCTATTGGGTCTCTCCCAGAAAAACAGATTCAGATGTCTGAACTGGTACATGAATATCTGGGTTTCGTTTGTTTGTTTGTTTTGGGTTTTTTTTTAGAATAGTTTTTAAAATGTTTATTTATTTTTGAGAAAGAGACAGAGCATGAGCAGGGGAGGGGCATAGAGAGAGAGGGAGAAGGAACCCAAATCAGGCTCTAGTCTCCTAGCTGTCAGCAGAGAGCCGGACACTGGGCTCGAACTCATGGACCACAAGATCATGACCTGAGCCAAAGTCAAATTCTTAACTGACTGAACCACCTAGGCATCTTGCTTTTTTTTTTTTTTTTTAAACAGTGCTTCGATAATTATTATTTGTGGGAAGATGATTTATCTAGAACACATTGTCACCAACCCAGGAAAATAGCAAACACTCAGTAAATGGCAGCTCTTATTGGGGGTTTCAAAAAATCTTCAATCCATGCTAGTACTTTTCCTCATCTCCCATCTGAAAAAGTAAAAAAAAAAAATTTAAAAAGAATCCAAAATATCACTTTCTTTACTGATAAGGATCAGATTAGAGGACATAGTTTTGGTCTACTGCCCTAGTAAGTCTGTCAATCAAACTTGAAAAGTAGACAGGTTTATATATTTGGTTTTAGGTAGAGCTGCAAAAAGAGAGCATCCCGTGTGGAAGAATTTTGCTCAGATGAGACTACAGACACTGAGAGTTTGGAAAGTTTAATTATAAATTTTGACATGGAAATGAAGAATGGTAGAAAAAAAAATCAATGAGTGTTTAAAAGTCTTTAAAGTAAGAAATGGAATAATCTGATCACATAGCCAATATTTCTTTATCTTTCACTCTGATAGATTTTTAGGTCTTAAGACCTGTTCTCCAAATGATCTTATGACTCAGAGAGGTAAAGGGATTTCCTAACAATCACATAGTAAATCAATGTCATGACTAAAATTCAAACTTCCAACTTTAAAGCTCTACTACATTGTGCAATAACACTAAGGAGTGATGGGGGGACGGCTAGGCTGGAGGAGGGAGAGTCAGAGAAAAGAGGTAGGAAGGTGTTGCAATAATGGAGCTAAGAAAGAACAGAGTATATTGTGAGGTTCAGTCAACAGAGTCAAAACAAGACAATTTGATTCTACAGAGAATTTGATTTTCATCCTTTTTCATTTTGATTTATTGAGACCTCAGCATATTCTGGCCCTATGGTATCCACTGGAGGAAAAATACAATAAAACCTACATCTTGTATTGAAAGTTTTATAATTCAGTGAGGGATATGAGGCAATATAAGGCCACAATAAACCTGGTCGTTGTCATCCCAGAATTTCACTTTACATATACAATGGGGACTCCTAAGGGCAATCAATTATTCAGACAGGGGACAGAAGAAGTGAGGATCAGGAAAGGTTTTTTTCAGAAGGAAATATCAGGGATTAGTGAGTTACTAGATACACAAAACCCTATTCTAACACAGCACTGATATATTTTAAAGTTTAATATGTATGATATATTATAATTATATAAAATAAAATGTGATAAAGTAAAATGAAATTCATATAAATCACCAACAACATCTTCTAACCCAGCAATATCTATCATTAACATTTGGTATAGGTTTTACCAAATGATTTTTCTATGCAGTAACATATCATAAGTGGGAGTCATTAAGGGAAAATATAGTTTTATCTTTGGGTTCTTACCTGTGATTTGATGAAATACTCTCTTAGCAGTGGACCATGGCAACCTGGATAAGCCTTCTTAGGGACTCTGAGTTTTCTACAAGCCATCAGTCATTACCAGATGGATAAAATCCCTAGGAGCTTTCATTCATTAATTTATTCAACCAACATTGAGCCTTTCAAACGACCAGGTGTTAAGCTGGCTGCTCAGAGAGCTAGACTCAATTCCATTAAGGGATAATCCAGTAAAGTAAAAGATAATCAGTCTAGTGAGGGTAATCCAGTAAATTCTAGTATCTGCAGGTATGCATTCTAGTAGACATTAGAATTCTTACCAAGGGGTCACTATAAAAGGTTTGCCATGGTTTCAAACTTCCTAGAATTGAATATTTAAAATAGGAAGAGTACGTGAGCACACTCTCTTAGAACTATAGTCTATAATTTGCATTGTTCCTCTTTCTGGAATGATCTGTCCCTCACTCTTTCCATGGCTAATTTCCCAGCTCCAGTACCTCTCCTCCTCAGAAAAGTTAGCATCCTGCTTAAAGAAGAACTTGTTATTCAAACACATCACTCTATCATGACATTCTATTTATTTCCACAGAGGGTTAATTATAATCTAAATGCCTTAATTGTTTCATTATTTGTTACATATCTACATCACTGGAATATAAACTATTGAGGGTATATATTATTCATCTTTTTTCACAGCTGCCCTGTGCTTAGAACCTCACATGTAATAATCACTTATCACATAATTTATTAAATAAAGTTGTCACAGTCTCAGTGTTTGCACCCACGTGTAAGATGGTCGTTACATCGCTTAGAATTTATTCAGCTGTAAAAAATGGAAACCCATAAGGCATGTAGCTCACTTACACGCTGTGTTATATCATAACACAAGCTCAGAGGTAAAGAAAGACCAGAGTAACTTGGCAGCTCAATGACGTCACTAAGAAGCCCAGGTCCCTTTGATCTTTCTACCTTGTGCTTGAGGGGTTGACTCTTCCAAAGGCCAGCTCATCTCACATTTGCAAGATTCCACAGAAGTTCTGGCTTAGCATATCCATGCAGGAAAACACGCAGAGGAAGAGATGGGATTGTCTCTTATCCAGGGATTCCTGTAATCTAAGAACAAACTTTTCCGGATGACAGAAATCTTCCTCTCAAAGCTCAATGTTCAAAAGTTTGTTGCACATCCATAAACAAGCCAGTCACAAGGGAAAGAGGATCCTGATGATTGGTCCTGATGATCCATTCACACCAATGGTTTCCAAACTTTTTGACTGAGATGCAGAATAGAAAATATGTTTTTACATCATGATATATAAGTATACATAATTATTAAGAAAACATTTTATGGGATTTTTCTTACCCTTAATCTATATGAAACATTTTCATATTTCCCATTCTGTGTTATTTGAAATAAATGTAATTTGACACACATTAATTTTATTTCATTATTATGAGTGTTTGCAACACACAGCTGGAGTAACACCATGTTAGACAAATTGAGATCTAGTTTTAAAGCCAAGCTTTAAATCAAATGAAGGAAAAGTGGATTCCCAAACTAAATGTGATTAGGGGGAAAAAAGGAAAATGACCTTAATATAGGCAAATACCATCTGCTAAATATTTACTGAGTTATTTTTAGTATGCACAGTTCATTGCAATTTTTATGTTACATTGTTATAAATATTATATGATATAATGAATATTAATTAATATTAGCTGTAAGAAAGATTCTACCTACATATAGTTATGCAATACAACATGTCAAGAATCAAATTAGGGGCGCCTGGGTGGCTCAGTCAGTTAAGCGTCCGACTTCGGCTCAGGTCATGATCTCACGGTTCATGGGTTCAAGCCTCACGTCCGGCTCTGTGCGGACAGCTAGCTCAGAGCCTGGAGCCTGTTTCTGATTCTGTGTCTCCTTCTCTCTCTGACCCTCCCCTGCTCACACTGTCTCTCTCTCTCTCTCAGAAATAAATTTTAAAAAAACATTAAACGACTTTAAAGAATCAAATTAGTACTGAGAGCTATACCAAAAGGGAAACAATTAAGGATTTGTCTTATACTTGTTTGTTTGTTTAGAAAAGTTTATTTATAAATGATGAAAAGTACAACTTGTATGTCAGATCAGCCTAACACACGAAGTAAACAGGAACTTTTCAAATTCTTGGAAGGTTATCATAAACCATCCCAACTTTTTCAAGATTTCTCTGAAATCCCTCCAGTTGGAAATGGCCCACACTGATGTTCGCTGTCCAAGGTATTCTCACCATAATGCTACACAGAATGGCCACCTCCCTTCCAACTCTACAATATGCAAACTCAACTTTTATTATCTACTTCTCTGGACTAGAAACTGTGTCCTTCTGTACACTATCTCAATCTTCTCTTGACTTTTACTTCCTGAATATGTGTCTCTATTTTCTTCTACTAGCATATCTTTTTTAAATCCTATGATTTTAAACTGACAGTAGACATTTAAATTCGATTATAGTATGGCCTCATCTATCTGTCATGGAATAAAATCAAAATGTGCTACAGAATTGGATCTTCTAGATAACCGAATGTGATGACTTTAAACCCCAACTCTTTATTTAATTTTTATCAGTTTAATGAAAAATATCATAAGCTGTATTATAAAAAACCTGTCCCAAGAGAATTACTGAGGATTTAAACGTTTGTCGATGATTAGAGATGATTACTAGGAACAAAATTCATTCTCTATAATACAATACAGAGTAGACCTTCGATGTGTTTTACCTATAAGAAGGGAGGGAAAAAGATAACTAAAACAAGAAATAACTCAGTACAAAAATGTGTGTCTTACAGAGGGAGGAAATAAAAGGAAGGATAAAGAAGCTACAGGGAAATGTAGAGGATTGAGACTGTCTCCAAGGAGACGTAGGGCTTTCCAACCCTCAAATTGTTTCCCATCTCCATCAATAAACATGTATGTTGTGTGTAATGTATAATACATACATAATTACACTATATATAATAATACTATAACATAGTATTTTTCCAGGTTCTTGAAGTGTTCACTGTAAAATGGGTAAACTGAGGCATAGCATGTCTAAATGATAATGTCCTAGAGCCAGTGACAGGTTTGGAACTCAAACAGGTAATCTGTATCCCAAACTACTTTTTGTCCTTGTATCTTCCCTTGAAACAGCCCTAAGAAGAGTCTGGAAATCATAGAGAACACCCTCTCTGCCCATGTGATAATTGGCACTGGGGAAAACTGGGCTCACCTTGAGAGGAATGTGGCTCTGCACCAGGCAGTCGGGGTCACATAGCAGGATTATTTTTGCTATTCCTTGGCTTTCTTCCCTGGCCATGGCCCAGAGGGCTCTGGGCTCTTTCACTGCTCTGCCCTCTCAGCCCATTGGCGTTAATACCTGGAGCCATAGCTGCCCTGTAGGATCTTCCATGATCAACTGAAGGCCCAATAGGCATTGTTTTTCATTTCTGTTTTTGTCTTTTTTCTCTTTGCCACTTATATAAAGTTACAGAAGGCATCCTTGTGTTATCTTTTGCTTTAGAGGTCAGTTTGATGAGCAATCTCTATCAAAGCTCAGGAAAGCAATTGGTTAGACAGTCAGAAATGGACTGCCCACTTTTCTAGAAGGAAAATTGAGGTAGGATTTATTTTAAAAAGGCTGGCCCTAGGGAGGTAAAGGGTCTTGGCATTCTTTCTTCTCAGAAGAAAGAGGATAATGCAAACTCAAATTCTGGTGCTGTAGAATGAGGCAAATAAACACTACTAAACATAGATGAATATTACAATAGTTCATATTGAGGATAATATTAACTACTATGATAATATGAATAAGAATATAAAATATATAAGTCCATGGGTACCAGAGCTCTACCATATTACATGAAGATGGACGCATTTTCAGGGCAGGAATTGCTAATCTTCAAATTATAACATTTCTCTGTATTATTATGCACCTTGTATAAAAATGTATCTTGTATAATTGAAACAGAAATTGAGCTGAGATCAGGAAATGTGAATTTTAATCCTGGCTTTGCCACTAGACAGCTATTTGGCCTTTGGCAAGTCATTTATCTATCTTGGTCCTTCAGTAGCTTTGCTACAAAATGGGAAAGGAGAATTCTCTCTGAGTGATCCAGGAGGTCCCTTCTGGCTCTGGAGTTGTCTGATCTCTGTGTAGCTCTTTAAGGCTTCACCACTCTGCACATATAAATAAATGAGAACAAACTATGCTCTCACTACACTATCAGTGTAGCCACATGGTTACTAGTACTTGCCTGCAGGACTACGGGCCTCAGGCCCCATATTATTTCCTCCGAAGTCAGCCCCAGCTATTTCTGGGTAAGACAGTATGTAAGGTTCTATCTGGATCTCCTCAAGTCCCTCTCACATTTCTGTATGCACACCCCCACTGGTCCCTGGCTTCTGAGGGCTTTGCTTCTAGGAACTACCATCCCCCATTTTCTTCAGAGGGCTATCCTTGGCCCAATGAAGCTGCCCTGATTGCTTAGAAAGTGCCAGAAGGCCTCAAGACAATGGCTGATTTGACAGACAAGTAAGGGTGTCTCTGAGCTCCAGTCCTTGGCCTCAAGACAACATAGAACCTCGGGTCTAAGGAGCGGCCTGTGAAAGTCACTGCCTGAGATCTCACCTCGCCTGTCCTGGCCCTCCCACTCCCCGGGTGTTTGGCATATGCTTAGGAGAAAGCTCGATTCTGCTCCTCTGAGCTGGCCTTTCTTTTGGATCTCCACTGCCTACCAGCCATTGAAGAGATGCGCCTGTCCAGGCTGTGGCTGGAGGTGACCTCACTGGGCACACTGTTCCTCTTTAGGGTTGCCGTCTCCTGGGACATCCTCAAACTGCAAATATGTGAAATGTCAAGAGGCCCCCTCGTCTCCTCTCCAGTCCTCTGGGCACCACCTGAACCCTGGTGGGTTGTCAGAGGTGTGGAGATGTGTTTCTCTCCAACTGTGTTGTAGTCTGTACCTATTCCCTGGAGATGAGGTGCTGGCACCCTGTACTTCATAAAGCCTAATGGGCAGTCAAGGTCTTCTTCTCCACAGTGACTCTTCCAGTGGTCAGCCTCAGTCACAGACATGATGCAGATAAAAGAAACACCAGCCTACTTTCTCCATCTCCCCACCCTTCCTCTGCATGTCAAGTTTTACAGGTAGATTCTTAGAAAATCACAGGCATCGTGCCCAACCTGAATTTGTATTGCTGACCTCTGGAATTGCATACTAGATATGTAGATAGACCCGAACTCCAAATCTATCACTGCGTGATTCCACCATGTCCTTCTTATCTCCAAGCTAATCAATTTAATAAAATTGGTCCTCCCCAAATAAGTGAGTGGCAGAATTGTTTATTATCAAACAGCTATTTAGAAGAATCCCACTAATAGAAAATGATTAGTAACTAATTTGTTTTCATAGGTTTTAACTAAAATTCCCAACCAGGTATGCACTTTCCTTTTTATTAGCTTTGTCAAGAAACTTGAAGCAATAATATTGGTTAATTTTCATCTTTTTTTAATTTTATAATCACCAGAAAATGTTTTGTTTGATCACTCCAGGAGAGAGGAGGCTTTAATTAGTCTGGTAGTGAAATCATACCAATTCTTCAGGTGAATTTGGACCTAAAAGATGTCAAAGGCAGTGGAGTAAAATCTAGACTAAGAACAGTCTCATTGGGGTACCTGGGTGGCTCAGTTGGTTTAGGGTCCAACTTTAGCTCAGGTCGTGATCTCATTGTTCATGGGTTCAAGCCCTGTATCAGGCTCCATGGTTGGATTCTGTGTCTCCCTCTCTCTCTGTCCCTCTCCCACTCACATTCTGTCTCTCTCTCTCAAAGATAAAACAAACATTAAAAAAAAAAAAGCAGTCTCATTAACTTGCAATATGCACAAAGGACATGTCTTAAATCATTCATACTTGACCCTTCTTTTAAACAGGCCACCCTACATAGGGATAAAAGAATTATCATATTTGCCTTCGTTCTTTGTGCAATACATCCATCACATAAAATTGGCTTCCTTATTTAAGTCAATAACATCTTATCAGTTGTTTCCTCTCATCCATCGTTTTGTCTTCCTGCATCTAAAGTAATTACACATGTCTGTCAAAGTTTATTAACCAGGCAGTGGCATAGAAAATGCAGTTTTTATTTCTAGTATTTCTATTGACTTCTGAGTGAACTTGATTAGACACTTCATCACCAGGAACCAAACACATATTTTTTTATTCTCCATCCAGCCTGGGAACTGGTTTGGGGTAGTCTGAGAAAAAAAGGTTTCCAAGAAAGAAAGACACGGCTTCTGTGTTAATCAAGTTTATAATCTAAGAAAGCAACATCGAGACAGACAGAACTAGCATTGTTCAAACACATTGTTCAAACACACTTTTAAAAACACATTCTTCATCTGGCTTTTATAAAATCTCCCTTGGGTAATAAGTTTTAAGGAAGACTGTTTAAGGAGGCAAGGAAAAATTGACAGCAGTGAGATTAAATCAAAATACCCCCAAATAATATGACCAAAGTAACTTTCCAGAAATAGTATGTAAATGTTTGAGAGGTCCTGAATCCCAGAAAGATCTGCGGGTGTGTAAGCACTGCAATTTTGTGGAAAATGTTAAAGAATTCAAAACCTCTTGAAGCCCCTTTCTGAACTCCAAGTAAAGAGATTCCATTCTGGAGGTTTTCAGAAATAGTTGATGAAATGTCCAATCTTGCTAAAATGGAGCCATATTTACCCAAGCTGTATGACCTTTCCCTTTCCTTTCTCTCCCACCCCCACCTTCTTGATCCCAACCCTTTTTTGGATCTTCTGTGAGTCAATTCAAAATACTAAGCCACCCACATTCTCCTACTTAAGAATTTTATAGTGAGGCAATAGAGGTAAAGACATGAACTTCACAAGGCTTTTCCTCTTTCCTCTCCCTTCTGATGATATGACCGTGCTGGGCTTAGTGAGGTTCCTAGCTCAAATCTGTGTCATTTCATCCTCTCTCTTAGCCTTTCCTGGAGGCTGCAGCTAGCTGGGGTGGCCTGGGTATTGCTCTGAAACAGAAACACTTTTAATTTTTGGCCTTAAGGTATAGCCGAAGATGTGGACAGTCTCCACGTGGAGCGGGTCTCATCTCAGCATTTTAAACTCTGCTCCTGTGTCACTGCACATATTAGAGTAACGCTAGCTGCTGTAACAAAAATCGCAAACCCCAACATGTTAGCAGCTTAACCAATGAAAGTTCATTTCGTGTCCAGAACAGAGGTTGTGTTTATAATATTGAAGAACAATACCGGAGAACAAATGAGCAAGTCAGCACGCTGCTCTTCACAGTCTCCCCACTCAGGAATCTAGCCTGGCAGATGCGGAGACACCGGAGAGAAGGCACATCTGGGTCCGCCCCATTCCCTGAAGTGCCACACCCCATTCCCGCAAGTGGAGGAAGGGAGGTGGCGCCGGAAAATGTCGTCAGGGGGCTTGGCGGCTGCTTCCAGCAGCAGTCCTACAACAGAGGGGGTGGTCGTGGATTTGCGTGGACCACCTTCGCCTTAGCACCTGTGATCAGCAGAGCGCTCCTCGCCCTACCCTGCTTGAGACTTCCTGATGTGCACTATCTGGGCGTGCCGTAGTAATCTGTTGCTGTGAAGATTAATGTCCCCAAACTTAGTGGCTTAAAACACCAAGCACTTCTTTTGTTAATTTTTTTAATGTTTATTTATTTTTGAGGGAGAGACAGAGTGTGAGCAAGGGGGGGGGAGGAGAGAGAGGAAGACGCAGAATCTGAAGCAGCTCCAGGCTCTGAGCTGTCAGCACAAAGCCAGTCGCAGGGCTGGAACCCACGAACAGCGAGATCATGACCTGATCAAAGTTGGATGCTTAACTGACAGAGCCCCCCAGGTGACCCAAATGCCAAGGACTTCTATCCCAGGGTTTATGTGGGGCGGGGCCCAGGTATGGCTGAATGGGATGCCCGTGGAGGCATCAGCAGGGGCTGCCAGGAGCATCCATTTCCAAGCCCACTCTTCTGCTATTGGTAGGCTCACTCTCTGCTGGGAGGTTGGCTGGTGGGGGTGCGGGCTCCTTGTCACACTCACGGCCCTTTCCATAGGGCATCTTATGGCCGAACAACTGCTTCCTCCACAGCAAGGTAACAATAGAGTGAGAAAAAGCACCTTGGGACAGAAGTTACATTTTTTTGTGGCTTATCCTCGTAGTTTGTAGTTTCATCGCTGCACCCTTACCATATTGTATTTATTTGGAGCAAGTCAGAGGTCCCGCCCCTGTTTGGGGGGGGGGGGAGACAG
Organism: Crocuta crocuta; assembly: GCF_008692635.1. Lineage (NCBI taxonomy): Eukaryota > Metazoa > Chordata > Mammalia > Carnivora > Hyaenidae > Crocuta > Crocuta crocuta. The sequence goes on from NW_027536464.1 coordinate 10,709,698, forward strand.
GATATTAGGGGAGAGAAATACACAAGGTTGTGAGAACCAGGGGACAGGAGTCCTCAAGAGCTGTTCTTAAGGCTTCTTATCGAAGGTATGAAAGGGAAAATGAGGCCAAGTGTGTTTCCTTTTTGTCCCTTCATCGGTAGTCTCTAGCATGTAAAAATACATAAACGAACACCTCTGTCCTTGCTTTGGTAGCAAGAGTATAAGAAGATGGCTTTCTATCTAATTTCTGTCCCAAACCAGAGCAGTTAAAGAGCACGTGATAGGAGGCAGCAGGTGGTCAGGGTGGCCAGTCGCATAGCTTGTGCAGAACAGACTCTTTGATGAGGCGGGAGCCCTGCACTGGGGTTCCCTGTCACTCTCTTAAGTGTCCCATTCTCACAGATTTGTTTTGGCTCTATATTACTTTATTATTGTTATTATTATTATTATGTTTTAACTTCAACAAAGAGAATTTCAAGGTCCAATAATTGGGCTCAGACCTAAGTAGACCGGTAAAATATTTATGTTCCACATTAACAGACCCATCAAAAGCCATGTTCTTTTCACTTACTGGTTCTAATGAATGACATATACAAGTTTCTAAAATATCTACAATTGCTTCTAACTTCTTTCTTTATTAAAATTTTAAAAAAATGGTTTTTGCATTGTGATAGCATAAACTTGCCATTCTGTTTTTAAGTGTGCACGTCCGTGGCATTAAGTATATTCACAGTATGCAACCTCTACCACCATCCATGTCCAGCATGTTTTCATCTTCCCAAACTGAAACTCTGTACCCATCACTGATTTTTTAAAAATATTTTATTTATTTTTGAGAGAGAGATAGAGACAGCATGAGCAGGGGAGGTTCAGAGAGAGAGGGAGACACAGAATCTGAAGCAGGCTCCAGGCTCTGAGCTAGCTGTGAGCATAGAGCCTGATGCGGGACTCGAACCCACGAACCGTGAGATCATGACCTGAGCTGAAGTCGGACGCTTAACCGACTGAGCCACCCAGGGCCCCCCCCCGCCCCATCACTGATTTTTATAACAGGCCCTCAGTGCTTACTGTCACCTTTTGCTCTCTCCTTAGCAAGCTTGTTGTAAGTTATTTTTTATGAAGACTTTGTGTTTACAACAGTTTTAGGTCGACAGTAAAACCAAGAGGAAGGAACAGAGATGTCCCACACACCTCCTGTCCCTCCACATCCATAGTCTCCCCCATCAACTTCCTCACCGAAGTGGTAAATTTGATACAGTTGGTAAACCTACAGTCATATGACATAATCACCCAAAGGCCATAGTTCATAACACTGTTCACTATTGATTTTGTACATAATGTGGATCTGGACATATGTATAAGGGTGTTTATCTACCATTATGGCATCCTTCAGGGTATTTTTACATCCCTAAAAATCCTCTGGGCTCTCCCTATTCATCTCTCCCTTCCCCTAATCCTGAGCAATGCCTGATCATTTTACTGTCTCTACAGTTTTACCTTCTCTAGAATGTCACGTAAATGGAATCAGACAGAATATAGCCTTTTCAGATTGGACTCTTTCACTTAGTAAAATGCATGTAAGTTTCTTCCATGTCTTTTCGTGACTTGATGGCTCATTTTTCTTAGCACTGAATAATATTTGGCTGTGTGCATGTAGCACTGTTTATTTACCTGCTCTTCTACTGAAGGGTTACTTGACTGCTTCCAAGATTTGTCAATTATGGAAAAAGCTGCTATATACAAGGATCCTCATGCAGGTTTTTGTATGGACATAGGTTTTCAGTTCATTTAGGTAAATGCCAAAGGGCATAACTACTGAATCATATGGTAAGAGCATGCTTAGTTTTGTAAGAAACTGACCACTGTCTTCCAAAGTGGCCTTGCCATTTTGTGTTCCCACCAGCAATGAATGCGACTCTCATTTTCCACACCCTTAGTAGCATTTGGTATTGACAGTGGTGTTTTTTTTTTTTTTAATGTTTATTTATTTTTGCGGGAGCACAGGCAAGGAAGGAGAGAGAGAGGTACCGAGGATATGAAGCCGGCTTGTTCTGACAGCAGTGAGCCTGATGTGGGGCTCGAACTCACGAACCACAAGGTCATGACCTGAGCCCAAGTTGAATGCTCAACCGACTGAGCCACCTGGTATTGTCACTGTTGGATTTTGGTCATTCTAATGGGTTTGTAGTGGTGTCTCATCGTTTTAATTTTTATTTCCCTGATGATATGTGATGTAGAGTATTTTTTCATATGCTTATTTGCCATCTATATATCTTCTTTGGTGAGACTCTGATTAAGGTCTATGGTCCATTTTTTTTAAATGTTTATTTATTTACTTTGAGACAGAGAGAGAGTATGAGCAGGTGAGGGGCAGAGAGAGAAGAAGAGGAAGAATCCCAAGCAGGCTCTGCATTATCAGGGCAGAGCCCATGTGGGACTTAATCTCACAAACTGAGATCATGACCTGAACCAAAAACAAGAGTCAGATACTCAACCAACTGGCATCCCTATTGAATTTTTTAATCAGGTTTTAAATTTTCTTGTTGAGTTTGAAGAATTTTGTAGAGTTTAGGTAACAGAACTTTATCAGACATGCTTTTGCAAATATTTTGTCCAAGTCTTTTGGTTGTCTTCTCGTTCTCTTGGGATTGTCTTTCACAGAGCAGAGTTTTTCATTTCAGTAAAGTCTAGTTTATCAATTATTTCTTTCATGAGAATTGTGCCTTTGTTGGTGTATCTAAAAAGTAATCACCACACCCAAGTTTATCTGTGTTACCTTATGTTATTTTCTAGGAGTTTTATGGTTTTACGTTTTAAATTTGGGTCCATGATCCATTTTGAGTTAGTTTTTTGTAAAGGGTGTAAAGTCTATGTCTAGAATCACTTTTATTTATTTTATTTCATTTTATTTTACTTTGTTTTGTTTTGTTTTGTTCTATTTTATTTCTTGCATGTGGGTGTCCAGTTGCTCTACTAACATTTGTGGCTTACAAATGTTTTTCACTTTGATTCTTTTCTTAACTTATGCCATTTGCCTTCCTGTCTGAAAAGCAATGATCCATTCTTCAAAATAACCCAGAGATTAGGGTTTTATTCAAGAAGCTAAGGTGAATTAGCTCCTTGGCCCCTCACAATTCCTTAAATCTGCGACTGGGCTTATTTCAATGACACCTGCGGGTTTAACTTACCTTAACCTGTGGGACTTTGTTAAGGCTCTAAGAATAAAAATATTAAGAATGTACATGTTTAGCTGGACCACACTGTATTCATCTCCTTTGTAGCTGATCTAGGTCTTTCTTTTCATCCTGATTACAGTAAATGGACTCTGGGCAGTCATGGGTCAGGGTTCTAGAAGTCAAGCATTATTTTTCAGAACTAGGTTTCTGCCTGTTGATCTGGTTCTCAGCTTCAGTTCCCTGCTTTCCCTTCACAGATTTTATAGGAGCTCTAGCGATGTGCACCTCAGGCCTGGCCTCCATGCCTATGTTCCTCTTGCTCGCTGTCAGAGCCCTCTTTTGCCCTCTCTGCTACCTTGTACCTTGATCTTTCATGACTGCCTAACTTGTCCAAATGGGGCTGACTTATCTCTGGGTCCTGATCATTCTCTTTTGTCTATCCTGCTGAAACCCAATCCTACATTCTGTTAATTTCTTTAAGTGGCTTTCACATTCTTTTCAGACAATGAGGCTATTTTGAATTTACAGTACTCAAGATTACTGAATGCCTCCAGAAGGAAGAGAAACAAAGAATCCATTCATCAGGTCCCCAAAGCAATCGGTTTTGCCCAATTTTGATGTGTGTGTCTAAATCCTAACTCTACACATCCAACAGAGATTGTTAGTTCTCAAACAAAATCTCTTCTGCTCTTTTAGAATAATAGGGTGTATCTGGGAGCAGAGCTGCTCAGGTGTACTACACCTTCCTGGATTTTGGTAGGTAGGAATAGCCATGTCACTAAGTTCTCATCAGTGGAGTATGAGCAGAAGAATAATGTGCAAATTTGTCTCACTTGCCTGGAAGTTACTTTCTCTGGAATTGCTCCTCACAATTCTAGCTGCTGGTGGAAGATGAGAATGAGAAAGCCTTGGAAGCTACATGTTGACGATGCCAGGCCTTCCTTGCTCTCAAGGGCATGACTTCCAGAAACAGAAAGTTTCTCATGTTCTGTGTCACCAGGTGACAGAAAGTAGATTTCTCTTTGGCTGAAACGTTGTCTGGGTCTGCTTCTCAGCCTTCAGTCTAACTAATACAATATCATGAATAGAAATCGTGTATTTGATCATTTTTTAAAAAGATCCAAAATTGTCTCATTCTTTCGTAAGTTTAAATAGCTGATAAACAATCAAAAGCATTAAATGGAAAATAATTAAAATACTGCATATTCTACAAATCAGTCACATTTTTCTTTTGCTACTTGATTCACTTTGTCCCCTACTCTTTTTAAGGGGGGGGGAAGAGTGAAGGCCTTAGATAACATCTAAGCTTCATTAGTCAGTCAAATAATGGGTTATAGTCAATTTGATTTTTGTAGATATAATAATGATTGATTATCTCTCAGTTGACAAGACTGATTATATGCTGAAATGAGAACCAAGTAATTCATTAAAGGAATCTCATTGACTGCACTGTAGACTCATGGGAAAATATTGCATAAGCAATGTGTGCAGAAAGTGCTTGCTTTTCTTTAAGCAGCAGATATTGGACAAAATCAGAGAATGGGGGATAAGAGGAAGCCAATGTATAAGACACATGTAATCTGGGGCCATTATCACTTTAAAGGACTAAGGATTTTCTGAAAATTATGTTGATAGAAAAAGTGTAAGGAGATTCTATATGAAAGATTTCCAAACTGTTTAGGGCCACAGACTGCCCTGGGAAGTTAATGAAACTATGGACCCCTTTCCTGGGAAAATCCACAATCATCATTAACCTTGCATATGATGTGAGATGATTCATAAACACACAACAGCTCAGGCACATCCACAGATCAGAGATTAAGAATATGCTTTTATAGGGGATAATTCAAAGAATAAATACTTTTCTTCCATTCAATAATAACTACGTCAAGCCAGCATTTATTGCTTATTTATTTGCCAGTAAAGCATGGGCCCAATACTGTCAGAGCTAAAAGGATAAATCATTTTTTGGTATCGCATAGATGACAGTCCAGTGGAGAAAATAAGACTGACGACTGATATTTTACAATGCAATATGATGGAATAGGCGTGGGAATAACATGTAGGGAAGATAGAAGGATCAAATCTGCAACTGTATGAGTAAGAGGAAAGGTTTATTGCCGTTGTTGTTATTGTTGTTTAGTGATATCTGAGAAAGACCCAAAGAAACAAAAAGTAACCAGTCCAATGGAAGGAGTATTTGTAAATCTCCATTCATATATGATGATCATTATAATCGTTATGGCTCACATATTGTATATCAACTATTCTTCTTATAGACGTTCCATTCTCACAACAGCCCACAGCCACAAGGCACATATAGTTCTCATTCCCATGGCAGCCTCAATTTCTGCATCTTGTTCTCATTACCCAGCTAGGGGGGCAGGTTTAGTCAGGTGTCTGCCGCACTGTTGGCCACCATGCTTTGTTAGCCAAGAAACCATCAGATTGTCTTAGATCTATACTTAAAACAGTGTATTGGAGGACAGTAGAGGATCTGTTACTTATAAGCCAACTACTCATAAAGATTCAAGTGAGAAAGTTTGTGCAAGAGGCATTTTCAGGCCCCGTGACCCAACGGAATAAATACGACTTCACAAATTGTATATGTGAGACACAGAGTTTAAATCGGTGGTTCAGAGCCACACAGTCACAGGAAGAATGGTGATGTAGGAACATGGTAAACAACACGTCCACTGCAGTCCACTGCTCTCCTGCACCCGAGAAACAGATGCCATCTGGGGTTCAGAACTAGTGCAAGAATTGAAATGGCCACACCAAATGCAGACTCTGGATTCAGATCCATGTCTGTACTGTTTGTGCAGCTCAAACCTGGACTCAAGTCGTTTGACCAACCAAAGAAGGCAGCAAACTTCCCATTCCTACCCTCTCCCAGAAAGCAGAAATGGGATAAAGAGCGGGGGAAGAGGTATGGCATAAGATAATGCTCCTAGCCGATTGACTAAAATCAGCTGTTGAATAGTGGATGAATCAAAGCACATTACAAGGGCTAAATCTGCATAATCGGTTCCTGGCATCCAGTAATAAAATGACCTATTAAAAATAGGCACAAAACTTTTCTGCATAAACTGACAATCATTCTGCAGGAAGTCTCTATAATATATCCACTAATGTTGGAAGAATATTGTCAAATTCTATTTAAAGAAGATGGTATAAATAAGGGGTGATGACACAGCACAAAATATAAGAGACACAATCCTTTCCCTTAAATTTGCTCTCTCGGACCTACTGGGATGTTCCTGCCAAAGTCAATGTACAGCTTAAGAAGTTCTCATGGAAATTACACAGATTTCTATTTGTCAAACCCACCACCTCATGACAAGTACTTGTAGATTTCCATTCATTTAACTCACAGTTTGGGTTTCAGGCCAAACACACTATGCCCACACTGTTAAATGTACATTAACACTTTCAATGAAGAAACAAACATCAGTTGGTCCCATCCCCTCCCATTGACAGGTCATCATCATTCTGGTACACATAGAAGCATACATCTCAGAACCTCAAGGCACATGGCACATTTCCCCCTCGATTCAGGTTTCTTGTTTATTACCACATGCACATTTCTCTGGTATATTTTTAGTACAACGTGTTATCCTAGACTGATCATATGTTCACAGATTATGGGGAGCCTGTGAAAGACTTTCCACTGTACTTGCTATTGGGCAAAACTGCGTCTGCTACCTGGTACTCATGCAGAGTAAACTGTAATGTGGAGACAGATGGTATGACCAAGTGGGAGAGAGACTCTGTCTGCAAAATCAGGAGAGCTTTGCTCTAGCAGGGGATGAAAGGGGAATGAACAAGTCCACCCCAGCATGAAAATAAGATGAAAATATAAAGAATGTCAATGTTGAAGGTCATTCCTTTTAATTTTACCAAGATCTCAGCACCAAGCGAGCATGTGAATATTCCAAGGAAGACGATAACTCCAGGTTCTCCACATGGTGAATGGGGCTTGACTGTTCAAGCCACGGGGGTTTAATATAGGGTTCAATACACAACACGTTGCATGAGATAATTTGACAACACAGTCACTCAAGGACATGTTGCTGGATATGCCCTGTTCTGCATTAGACAATAAAAAGAAGTCATGTTTTTGCTGGGTGTCATTTGTCAAATTGTAAATGAGGCCTCGCTAGTTTTATACACTGTGTGTTCATTTTCATCCAATCACTAAAACCAAGATCAAATTCGTTTCCTTCTTTCAAATTAGAAAAAATCAAACCCGTTCTTCCTCACAGTCTCATCTTACTGTGGTTTAAGTATCTTCTGTGGAGTAAGAGGAGACTAGCCAAATTGGAGTTTGTTTACCTTTCCCATAAAAACTGCTACAAGGCATTTTCCCCCCAAGATATTTACTTATTTTTACAGTTATAATGCACATGCTTAATGCTCATAAAAGAAGCATACCAATTGGATTTTTAAAACACAAAATCACCTATCTGATAGAAACCAGCCCAGTTCCAAGGAAGTCTCTGACATATTCATGCATTTTCCATTCCCCCAGCTACAGACCCAGGTCACTAATTTGACAAAATATGGGTCATTGACCTGTCAATAGGTGAGAAACAAATCAAGGAAGAGCAAGAAATGTTTGTTTTGGTTATAGGGCATGTTAAATGAATGCTTATTGCTGAAACAATTTGCACTTAATTAAATGCTGTTTCTTACACTCTCCAAAGACATATACTGAATTATGCTTGGCAACAAGAGGCTGCTAAAATTTCAGATTGAGCCGGTGGGCTGATACTTTCTAGGGCAGGAAAGGCACACTCCTGGGGCTTCTGGAACATGTCAACCTGGTCATTCTGGAAGCGGCTCTACTTGTTACTCTTTCTGCCAGTGTCAACTTCATCCATGAGCCCCCAAAGATCTTATCTACCGGCTTACATAAAGTAGAGATTTAAAAAATGTGTGTATTCTGACTGCATGCAACAGGATCCCAAACACTGTGAAATTATTACATTAAGATGAATCGAATTTATAGCTACAGGGTAACATTAACTTCTGCTATTCTGTTCAGTCAAATAGAATATCAAGGTGTTTTAATTTTTAACTTTAAAATTTTTAAGTTTATTTATTAATTTACTTAAAAATTTTTTTTACTTTTATTTTAATCCAAGTTAGTTAACATATAGTGTAATAATGATTTCAGGTATAGAACCCAATGATTCATCACTTAGATAGAACATCCAGTGCTCATCCCAACAAGTGCCCTTCTTAATGCCCATCACCCATTTAGCCCATCCACCCAACCACCTCCCCTCCAGCAACCCTCAGTTTGTTCTCTGTATTTAAGAGTCTCTTGTGGCTTGCCTGCCTCTCTGTTTTTATCTTATTTTTCCTTCTCTTCCACTATGTTCATCTGTTGTTTCTTAAATTCCATGTATGAGTAAAATCATGATATTTGTCTTTCTCTGACTGACTTATTTTGCTTACCATAATACATTCTAGTTCCATCCATGTTGTTGGAAATGGCAAGATTTCATTCTTTTTTATCATTAAGTAATTTTCCACTGATATATATATATCTTCTTATATATCATATATATTGTCTCTCTCTCTCTCTCTCTCTCTCTCTCTATATATATATATATATACACACACACACATCATATCTTCTTTATGCATTAATCAGCCAATAAACATAATTTGGCTACTGTTGATAGTGCTTAGAATAGCAGGGAGTTTTAAAAAAATGTTAAACATCTGTTATTTGTTAGGACCATCCTGCTTGGTTGAATGGACCAATTATTTGGGGATTATCCAAGGATGCAGTGTTGAAGATTAGAAGAGCCCAGACAAAGAGGCAAGAACCCATGTACCTAACTGAATTTTTCCTTGCATAGCTCTGTAGGGCTGGATATATTTCCAATGCACACAACACCTTCATTAGTAAGTAATGACTTGTTCTATTTTTCAGAGATGTTATGAGGATGTGTGTTCTCACAGCACTTTGTTACTTCTTAAACAGATTAATTGTAAAAAGAATACTTATACTTCTGGGAGGCCTGGATGGCTCAGTTGGTTAAGCATCGACTTTGGCTGGGTCATAATCTCACAGTTCGTGACTTCAAGCCCCATGACGGGGTCTTGTGCTTACAGTTCAGAGCCTGGAGCCTGCTTCAAATTCTGTGTCTTCCCCTCTCTCTGCACCCTCCCCCCCACTCATGCTCTGTCTCTCTCTGTCAAAAATAAATAAACATTTATGGGGCGCCTGGGTGGCTTAGCCGGTTAAGCGTCTGACTTCGGCTCTGGTCACAATCTCACAGTTCGTGGGCTCAAGCCTCACGTCAGGTTCTGTGTTGACAGTTCAGAGACTGGAGCCTGCTTCAGATTCTGTGTCTTCCTCTCTTTCTCACCCTCCCTGTTCACGCTGTCTCTCTTTTTCTCTCTCTCTCAAAAATAAATAAAACACTAAAATTTTTTAAAAAATAAACATTTAAAAAAAATTTAAAGTATACTTATAGTGCTTAATTATAAAGATATATACCCATTCTAGAATATACAAGGATAGGAAAAGATAAAGTAAATAATCAAACTTATCCTGAATCTTATTGTCTCAAAGTACCATATATTAAATAAGTAATGGTTAAATTCTCACAATATTTCTTTCTAGTACTTTTTTGGCCCTACATGTATAAATGTTTTATTTTAGGAAATTAAGATTATATTTCTTGTATTGAGCGTTTCCCTATATCTATGAACATTTCTCAAATGCCCGATTTTTTTTTAAATGTCAGAATGATACTTGACGATAGTTGATGTACAGCTTCTAAAGCAACCATTCCTCTATTTTAAATGGTTAGGTTCCTGCTTCTTTTCCAAAATCAGGAAAATGTCATAAGTATTGGGGCATGTGAATTACTATCTAATAAAAATAAGAAGATTTAAACATATGCTCCACAAAAGAGAATACCTAAATGTAGACTAAGGACATGAATAAGCAGTGAATATCATTAAACATCAAAAAAATTCAGGGACACCTGGGTCATTCAGTCAGTTAGGTGTCTGACTTGATTTCGAATCAAGTCATGATCTCATGGTTTGTGAGTCTGAGACCCATATTGGGCTCTGTGCTGACAGTGCATAGTCTGTTTGAAATTCCGTCTTCCTCTCTGCTACTCCCTTGCTTGCTTTCTATTTCTCTCTCTCTAAATAAGCAAATAAAACTAAAGTTAAAAAAAGAAAAGAAAATTCAAACTTAAGCTACAATGCAGTGCCACCATACATCCACTAAAATAGCTAAAATCAAAAGACAGATATTGTGTTTGTTTTTTTACCATTTATAATACACACATTTATTTATAAATGTTATGTAACAGTGTTATTTAACAAAAATAACCACACTGTTTATAATATCAAAACCCCAAACACATAGGAATAAATCTAATAAAAATGTGTAAAACCTCCATAAAGAAGCTATAAATATTATTAAGAGATTTTTTTTATTTTATTTTACTTTTTTACAAATAGTTTATTGTCAAGTTGGTTTCCATATAACATCCAGTGCTCATCCCCACAAGTGCCCCTCTCCATGCCCATCTNCAGATAGATATTGTTGAACGTTGGTAGTGATGTGGAGGAACTGAAACTTTCATACACTGTGGGGGGCAGTACAAAATGCTGCAACTTAGAAAATTTTAATCTGCTTTCTTAAAACAATAGAAAAATACCTAGCCTGTCACCTATTGATTAAAAGAAAATATGCCCCACCCAAAAAACTGGCACAAAATGGTTCATTCAACTTTATTCATAATAACTCATAAAAGGAAACAGCTTACATGTTCAGCCATAGGAGAACTGATGAATCACCTATGTTTTATTTTAAAGGTGGGAATTCTGCTCAGATATAAACAGAACAAACTACTGTCCTATATGTTAACATGGATGAATCTCAAAAACTGTATGCTGGGTGAAAGAAGTCTGACATAAAAAGGTACATCCTCTAAGATTCCATTTATATAAAGTTCCATATCAGGCAAAACTAATATATGGAGAGCATGAGGCTGAGGATTTAGTGGAAAGAAACATCAGTGGACTCTCTGGAGTGACAGTCATCCCCTGTTTATTAAGAGGAGGTTGGTTCCCTTGGGACATAAAATGATCAATTCCTATGTGTGCATTTCATGGTATATAAATATTACCTGGAAAAAAGAAAAAAGAACTGTAAATAAGCATTGAACCCTAGTTAATGATATGCATACTAACGACATGTGTACGATGACGAGGAATTCTGCAACTTAGTTTGAAATTCATTTTAAAAGTGAGAAAGCACAAATAAACACATGTGTAATAAAAAAAGAAGTCTAGTAACATGATCATTGTGGAATTCAGTTAGTGGAGGGGTGCCTGGATGGCTCAGCTGGTTGGGTGTCCGACTTAGGCTCAGGTCATGAACTCATGGTTTGTGAGTTTGAGCCCTGAGTTGGGCTCTGTGCTGACAGCTCAGAGAGAGCCTGGAGCCTGCTTCGAATTCTGTGTCTCCCTCTCTCTCTCCGCCCCTCCCCTTCTCATGCTCTGTCTCTCTCTCGAAAGTAAATATTTAAAAATTAAAAAAAAAGCTTTAGCTGGTGGACATATGGGTATTCATTCTGAAATTCTTTCAGTATCGCTGTGTGTTTGCAAACTTTCACTGTAAAATGCTGCGGGAGGAGGAGGCAGTAGCAGAATAAGGCAGAAGACACATCCCTATCTTGTGTTTTGGTGGACCCTCTAACAGGTTGGAATCAAAGTCATGAACCAAATATGAAGGACTATTTTATAGATTCAAAGAATTGTGATTCTCTGAAGATGTATAGTATCTTGCTTCTTTAATGAATACACTGTATTTTTAGAGTGGTTTTAGGTTCATAGCAAAATTGAACCAAAAATCCAGAAGACTCCCATTTACTGCCCATTGTCCAGCAAGTATAGCCTCCCCTAATATCTGCATATCAAACCAGAGCAGCACCCTTGTTACAACTGCTGAATCTCATCATGATCGCCAAGGTCCATAGGTAATGTTATTACCATTAGCTCTTGGTTATACATTCTAGGAGCTTTGGCAAATGTATGATAACATGCATCCACCATTACGGTTTTGTCCAGAATAGATTCACTGCCCTACAAATTGTCTGTGTTCTGCTTCTTCATCCCTTCCACACCTGACCCCTGACAAGTATTGACTTTTTTTCATGGCTCTATAGCTTTGCCTTTTCAAGAATGACATATAGCTGGAATTATACAATATACAGTCTTTTCAGATGGTCTTTTTCCACTTAGTAACATGCACTTAAGTTTCCTCCACCTCTTTTCACAGCTTGAGAGCTCATTTCTTTTTAGCGCTTAATAATACTCTATTGTTTGGATGCACCACTGTTTATTTATCCACTCCCTTCCTGAAGGTTTCAAGGAATTTTGGTATGTGAATAGCTGTGAATGCCAGCTATTATTTCTGGTAATATGTACTGGAATAAGCCCAGCGGGTAGGCCCTTGTCTTTCTACTCTATATATGGAGAGGGAGGGGATGTGTCTCAGGGCAAAAACACCAAGTCCCACAGGATTGTGCTACCTGTTATATGTTTTCTAGTCAAAGACTCAGTTTTTTAAAAAGTGTATTTATTTGGGGCGCCTGGGTGGCTTAGTCAGTTAAGCGTCCGACTTTCGCTTAGGTCATGATCTCGCGGTTGGTGGGTTCGAGCCCCACGTCGGGCTCTGTGCTGACTGCCAGCTCAGAGCCTGGAGCCTATTTCAGAGTCTGTATCTCCCTCTCTCTCTGACCCTCCCCTGCTCACGCTGTCTCTCTCTCTCTGTCCTAGAAATAAATAAAAATATTTTTTAAAAAAGTGTATTTATTTATTTTGAGAGAGAGAGAGAGAATCCCAAGCAGGCTCCACACTGTCAGTATGGAGCCTGTCCCCGGGCTTGAACCCATGAACCATGAGATCATGACCTGAACTGAAATCAAGAGTCGGACTGAGCCACCCAGGTGCCTCTTGGAGATTCATTTTTAAATGATTTTAAATAAGAAAAAAGAAAAGTTTGGGAAGAGGCCTCCTATTTAGTTTATCAATCCAGTATGGGGATTTCTGAGGAAGAGAATCAAAAAAATCAATGTTCCAGGGCAGCAGCGAGCCAAACCCTTGAGCTGCACACCTAGTGCTCAGCAGCACAAGGGGCCCCGGGCTGTGCCCACATCTCTCCTGGCAAAGGGACAGACGAAGATCCTGATAAGAAGATGCATGCGAACCTCAAAGCAGAACTGAAAATCTTCCCTCCAACCTCTTCTCCCTGATCTGACTCCTAGCGCCCTGTGCCCTGACCTCTAAAGCATCAAGCCTCTGCCCACACAAGCCCTAGTTCTTGGTGGTTTACTCTCTCAACATGTTTCTTTGTTTGTTTTCTCAATTTGTGTTCGTTTCCCTTACTCATGCCATCCACAAGCTTCTGTAGTTTTTCTGTAATTGATTCAGGAGAATATAGCCAGCAGCCCAGCCATGTCCACTATTGCAACAGGTCCTAGATGCTCCAATTAGAGCCTTCGATGTCCGGTAATATACATTAAATTTTTTTAACTTCTGAGTTTTTTAATTTGAATTTAAGGCATTTGTCCACAGTTATAGGCATTTGTCCAAATTTTCATAAATAAATAATTCTAAGCTTTAGTAAGCCCAGTATTTCTTTTTTGTAAACTCTATTTATTTTTACTTTGATCCTTATTGTCAGTTTCTCTTGTCACTTTAAAGACTTTGGATCAGCGGGGCACCTGGGTGGGGTTAAGCATCTGACTTTGGCTCAGTTCATGATCTCAGGGTTTCTAGGTCTCAGTCCCATGCAAGGCTCTGTGCTGACAGCTCAGAGCCTGGAGTCTGCTTCGGATTCTGTGTCTCCCTCTCTCTCTCTGCCCATCCCCTACTTGCACTCTGTCTCTGTCTCTCTTTTAAAAATAAACATTAAAAATTTTGAATAAAAAAATAAACAATAAAAGACTTTGGAAAAATTCTTAGGTTTCAGGCTTAGGTCATCACTACGTTCAGTTTTCTGTATGGCTAGTTTAATTTGTAAAGAATTTTACACAGTGAATTTCCTTTTAATACCTCTTTGAACAGATTTCCTGGATGTTAACATGTGCTGTTTCTTTTATCATAAAAAACCTATTTTTATTACATACTTTCTTCATTCTTCAAAAAAAAAAACGAAAATATTGTGCTAAATAAAGAAAAAAATCCCCCAAGCACTGATGGCTGAGTGCCAGCTCGTAATATAAAAATTCCAGTATTTTAAGCCTAACTAGGAAAAGAAAGTAACTACCGTAGATTTGAAATCCCTTGAATGCACAATTTTCTAAACAGTTGACTTTCATCCTAACTGACTTTTCCTATTTTAGTACAATAGGCACTTTTTTCACAAAGGATCTGAGGCATCGTATTCAAACAAGAAAATGCATAGGTAATAATACTACTGCTCCAGTAGCAATGTGTCAATCATTTTATGTAGTTAATTTCCTAATGATCTAGAAACATTTGCTTTATACGTGGATGATCTCATTCCAGCACGAGGCAGCTTTCTGGAACATTTTAAATGTGAAATTTATCAGGAAGCCCAAGCAAATACATTGCAGACAGCGTGGAGAGGAAAAACCCAGGATCAAACCTTTCGCCAATGAAGTGTATAATATTTTCTTTGACAGAAGCAAAGTGATATATTGCATGTCACAGCTAAGCTGTAAAAATACCGTGACCTTTCATCAGTCTCAATTATTAGAAGTAATAGCTTCAGGCTGAAACTACGTGGGAATCCCTGGCCATATTTAACACAGAAAAACTATAGAATCAAATGCAAAGTGCACGACCAAACTGTCGTGATAGGGTTGTCCAGTGGTCCATTTATCATTTTTTCCTGCTTACTCTGTGGCTGACATCTACTTATTAAGTCTTTCCCTGGGTCATTTCACACTGCTGAAGAGGCAAAGTAGAAATCCCATCAGGAAGCCTGCGCTTCCAGAGAGAAGAGATGTGTTTTATTTGTGATGCCATCATCATCTTATTAGGAGAAAGGAAAACTGTTGATCCTGATAGTTCCCTCCTGCTGTTCAACAGTCACAACCTGTATGGATGATGCCCCGTTGAGCAGGAAATTTCTGAGAAAAAGAAAACTTCTGTACCGAGAAATGGCAGTATTTTTCAGTAGCTAGGGACCACGCCTTGCTGGTGGACGGAGCACTGTCAGCAGCCTGTGACAATCTCCCAGAGGAGGAGCAGGGGTGGGAGGAATCAATAGGAGGAGTGATTCAAGGAAAGGGCAAATCTTTCATTGAACTCTATGGGCTAACTTGCCTCTGTAGAGCCGCAGGGTAGTGACAATATGCAAATAGATTGCTTTTGATCAGGGGTGGAATTCAGAGACCTTTAGTTTTCGTGTTCTTTAACTGAAATTTAGCATCTTTCCGAACTAGGAATCGAGGACACAAACCACAGCCATATTCACAATTCCACTGACTGTGTCACCAGCAGAAATCACAAATCTCGCATCTCAGCTGTTAGAGATATTATGACATACTGTTCACACTCACCACTACTTCAAAAATATAATATTCTTGAGCCTGTCACTAGTTCTTGTTATGTTAAAAAGAAATGCATACCTTATTATATCTCTTTTTAATAATTTGATAACTAACTGAAGTTCAGTAGCATTGATTTTTTTGAGATTCCTTTGGATTTTATTTTGGACATTGAAAAACATGTTTTTGAGAAGGAGCTTTATATGCATCATAATAGCACAATAATCTTAAGCAATCTTAAGGTTGAATCCATTAGGCAAAGCCTCTAAGTGTTTTCTCCAGGTTGTGTGTGTGTGTATGTGTGTGTCTGTGTGTGATCTCAATGCATAGACATAGACTCATTCAGATCATCCTGATGAACCCAGTCAATTTCCAAAAATTGTTTTCCTACTCTCAAAGGTCTAGATGCAGCGATGGAATCTAAAAACAATGGCATTTAAACTAAGATGTGCTTTTGGGGTGCTGAGTGGTTCAGTCGGTTAAGCGTCCAACGTTAGCTCAGGTCATGGTCTCACTGTTCGGGAATTCAAGTTCCCCACCAGCCTTTCTGCTGTCAGCATAGAGCTCCTTTGGCTTTGGATCTTCTGTCCCCCTCCCTCTGTTCCTTCCCCACTAGCACTCTGTCTCACTCTATCAAAAATAAATAAACATTAAAAATATTTTTAAAAAATAAAATAAAATATGATGTGCTTTTAAATATGTCAGATACTGTGACACATTCTAAATATATAACCTAAGGTTGGAGGCTTCACATAGACCTACAACTTTCCTGAGGATCCTTTTAGGCTGTAGAAACCTGCCCAGGGTAGAGAAAGGTTAAGGATAAAACTATTTCCTTTAAACCTCTGAGTTACTGGTGACTCCCTAAACATGAGTCCCCCGCACCATGAACAGCTGGAACAATGAGACCAAACCAAGAGACTCTGTGAGGGGTGGACAGTCACCAGGGCGAGGTGAAACTGTTGGGCTCCATCAATGCAGCAGAGACACTGGTTTTCTGTGGGGGCTTCCAAATAATCTGGTTAGATCCTTCCAAGGTAAGAGACAGCCTGAATCACCTGCCAGGCCCAGAATGCACAGAGCCATCTCGTAACAATGAGTCAGGTGAGTCCTGCTTTTTCTTATCCCTTCCTTGGATCCTACCCCACCTCATTGCTGGAGCAGGGCTTCGAATCAGAAGCCCCTCTTAGGAAGATGGAGAGAGGGGGTGGAGAGAGAGAGAGAGAGAATGAAGACCTTGCCCCTACACACACACTCCCTATCTACAGCAGTTCCCAGCTGGGGGAGGTGAGAGAATTCAACTTTAAATCAAGTCTGGAGTTTTACTCATTAAACACATCTGGGCATTCTAATTTCCAAATCAATATTCTGCTTGGTGGCTTAAGGATCAATCAAATTTCTTATTAGCTTCATCATCTCACAGCTCAAGACACAGCCCAGGCAGAGAAACAAATTCCCCTATAGAATGGTAATGGGACAGTGGAATGAAAAGTTCGGTGGAGGTGTGGTAACATTCCATGAGACCATACGTATGTTGAGCATAACGTTTACGCTGATTTTTGTCTCTTTCTTCAGATCCATAAAAGTGCCACACCAGCTAATGTTCTTTAGTCACAGACAGCTCTCCCTCCCCAATCAGGTCTTGCTTTGCAAGCCTTTTCATTTCATCCTAGGGCAGTATACACTGCCCACCCAACCAGTCTGCCTAAGTACATTGCTTCAGCGATGTCTCATTTAATTACCCAGTCCACACTGATTCTTTCCTCCAGATTTCTATTGCCCTTTGCGGTATGATTTATTTGACTTACCATTACCCTATTCTAATTTTACATAATTGTACACCTTTATACCTGTGCTTATCAATGAACTGAGGGCCACCGTGAAGTTGTATATCCCTGAGTTATACATATATTCACTACCTAATTAAATTGAGTTTTAATATATTCCACAGATACCTTAGATGTGAGTGTCATTCTATAACGCAATTATTTTTCACTCTTTCACTTAAACATTCTTCATACATAACACTTTTTTTTTTCTTTTTATGAGCTTGCCCTTCAATACCTACAGAACTTCACAATCTTTTTCTAAAACAATAAATCATACTGTTGTTGATTTCTTTTTGAAGATTGGGGGCAGTTTCTGGGTTTAGAAAATCTGGAGGTTTATTTCTTCTCATTTCAAATATAAATGTAAATAAAAATTTATTCCCAATTATATCTTTATATATACATCACATAGATCTGGGAATATTATGTTTATATATAAATATTCTAAGGGTGTGGTTTAAAGATATCTCTGGGTTTTATTTAAAACCCATGATAGTTTGGAGGCAGCAAAATAATGTCTCAAGGGTCTTGTGTATCAAGAGAAGAATTTCAAGAATGTGGGCTTCCCAGCTTCTGAAACAATAACTTCTTTTATTCGATGTTCAGTTGCGCTTTGCCTGGCATTTTCTGGTTTTAAATCCAAAGGTAAATTTAACAAGTATCTCCTCCTTGTTAAATTTAAGTTTAACAAGGAGGAGATACTTCTGTCAGTTTCAAAAGTGGTTTGTTTCATTGTGGGTTTTTTGTTTTGTTTTGTTTTAACCCAGTAATTCTTTTGAAATTTGAACTCTACCCTTATTTAACACTATGAATTTTACTTTAGAGGTTAAAGTTTGTAAAACATCCCCTTTGCTGTCCCTGAAAAGTGGGAGACAGGAAAGACTACTTGGGAAATTCTGTTAAAACTATTCCCAACGATCCTATTTAAGGCAGATTATACTTTTCTAAGATCTATACACTAATCTGTATTTTTTTATAAAGTAACCAAAGTAACTGGCACCAATAAAATATTCTCTCACTATTTGGTCAAACATCTACCAAAATAATATTTCAGGTTTGAACTCACACAAGAAAAAAATTCATGGTTTTGTGCTTTTCTGAAATGCTTACCAACCAAAAATAATAATTCATAGTCTCTTGACATTTTCCCTATTTTTGTCCATTTTTCAACACATCTTTCAATATTTGGGTTAATTTTCCTCTGAGTCATACTTTTAAAACATTGAAAACAACTGAGAATTCTTAGTGTTTCCACATAGATTGATTCTATTATTATCTAACAATAATGCTTAATGTTCCTTCCAACTTATAAAGTTCATCGATTTTTACTTCTCTCTTATTCTCTTGCAGCCAAATTAAAAACAAGCAAGTAAATAGTGTCTGCGGGCCAAAGTGTCCCACCACTGGGGTTTTGTGGGGAAGCCTTTATTTTCTACGGTTTTAGGTGGCTAAGAAAAAAATATCAAAAGAAAAATAGCATTTCATGAAATGTGAGTTGTATATAAACTTAAATTTCCAGTGTCCATAGATAAAGTTATTTTAGAACACAGTCATGCTCATTCTTTTTCTTAGTGCCTCTATTTACATATTGCTTTTGTTTATCACTCACATATCGTCATGTCTGTATTGTCCATGGCTGCATTCATGCCGCAGAGACACAGCTGTATTGTGGCGACAGAGGCTGTCATGCCCACAAAGGCTCATATCTTTACTATTTGGCCCTTTATAAGAAAAGTTCAAGGCTATGCCTGGTTTCTGGAACAATTCCACCAATGGACTATGGGCCATTAAGTTGTGATTAAACATGATTGCCATACAGTAAATCTTGAAATATCACCTGTCTCTCCCTCTAGTAATGACTTTAATAGCTCTTTGGTACAATAGATGGTGATTCTTCCTAATTCTTTTCTTTAGTTTCTGTTTGACCAATGACATATTTATTTTCAAAACAGGCAAGACTATGAAATATATGTGCTCTTGAACATGGTAAAGGAAACTTCTGACATGGCATCATCAGCTCCACACAATGACATACCCACTGATACGTATTTTGGTCAGAATGCACACCAAAGTCTGACAGGATGCATTCCAAAATTTGGTATATACCTAAACTTGAACTCCAGAGAAGTTTTATTTTTTACTTCACCTAATTTCTCCCTCCAAAAAGGTCTAAAATAAGTTCCTGGTAAGTTTCTTTCTTTCTTTCTTTTTTTTTTTTTTTTAGTGTTTATTTATTTTTGAGAGAGAGAGAGTGACAGAGTGTGAGCAAGGTCAGAGAGAGAGGGAGACACAGAATCCAAAGCAGGCTCCAGGCCCTGAGCTGTCAGCACAGAGCCTGACTCGGGGCTTGAACCCACAAACTGTGAGATCATGACCTGAGCTAAAGTCAGCTGCTTAACTGACTAAGCCACCCAGGCGCCCCCTGATAAACTTCATAAATACATGCTGTTGGAATTTTAAGAACTTCACTTTGGTGCTAGATGTTGGTTTTTTTTTCCCCAAATGAAAGACATTAAATATTTACTCACCCCTTCATCAATTGCGGGAAAATAAACTCAGACTGAAAGAAAAAAGATCATTTATTGGCTTAAGTAACAGAAGAACCTAGGGCTAAAAATGATGCTAATTGGCATGAAGTTTGGTTCAGGTTGTGTCTGCTCTCCTCCAAGTGTCGTCTTCATCCTTGAGCTACAGGCAGGAAGAAGCAAACAGTGGCTCCCTATACCCATTCTCCTAAATTCAACTCCAACAGAATAAGAGAGTATCTATTCCTAGTTGCTGTAGCACAAAAACACAGATTCATGGTGATTAGAACAACGTGGGAAATATGAAATTCTTCATGAGACTAAGGGGAATTTGGATCTTGGGTTCAACAAGCCCAAAGGGCATGTCCTACCCTAGTCAACATTTGCATCAGAGCCAACAACTGATGCTAAGAAATGGAAAGGATGGAGTCCCCAAAGGAAAGTTGAGGTTTTCTGGTCAGAAGGGCAAAGTAATAGAAGACGAGCAAAACTGTTAGAATGAACTGATTCTAACTGCATTTAGAAATTTCAGCAAAATGGTAAATGATATTGACTATTGAGAATTCCTATTGTTCACAAAGAAAGTTCTAACATGTTGTATGTTAGGCAAGACTGAGAAAAACCAATATAAGAGGATCTTAGAGGTAATGTTGGGTTGTTTCACTTAGGCTTGTACCTTACACACCCCCAAACATGGACCCACCCACTGAAAACAATTGTTATTTATGTATTTGTTGCATTTGGCTTCATGTCACATGGTGGGCAGATTACTTCTCTGCACCTAAGTTTCATCATTTCTAATACAAGAATGATATCAGTACTCACCTGTTAAATGATGTGAGAAGTATATGAAAGGATCTATAAAAAATACTGGCTAGGGTGCTTGGCAAAAAGCAGGTTCTTAAAAAAATACTGTCTTATTTAATATTTTTTAAAAATTGTTATTTGAAAAAGTAAATCAAGAAATGACTACGGAGTGGCCATCCACACTCGAGATTTCATAAGGCCCATCTACCCCCATCTATCACAGTAGACTTGTATTTGAAGTCTATTCCACATTCCACTGATCTTCTTATGAAACAGTCATTGGTGAAATTTGTATTATTATAAATTATCAAATAACCCCCCAGTATTTACTAATGAGTTTATTAAAATATTTCAGGAGTAAGAAAAGCACAAGGTTTTAGACAACATCCAAAAAGATTATTCAATACATTTTATCTTAAAATTCCCACACAATCCTTTTGATTTTTAACCCACTGAAATTTTGTTTTCATCTGGACCAGTTTTAAAACTGACCAATAAGATACCTAATGAGAAATTCCTGAACTCATATATAACTTTGTCTTCTTGGTATTTTAGTCCTTCTCTATCCTACTTTTTGTTACCAAGTCAGCTGACTTAGTACACAATAACCATCAATTCTATCAGTTACCCTGGGCCTTAAACTTTTTAATTGGTTTCTATTCTAATTTTGTTCCTTCTTCGCTGCTTAGACTGCTCCAGTCTTCTTTAGAGGTGCCTCTTTGACCGCTTTTCAAATAAATTTCAAATAAATTGGAACTCAATATCTGCTTCTCTCTTCAATCTAGATGCCTTTTACTGAACATCTTGATTTATTAAAGGACCATTTACCAAAGAGTTTCCAATATACCTAAGTACCTCAGCTCGTTTTATTGCATTCCTTTTACATATTTCTTTGATTATTCGCATGCCAATTTATTCTGAATAAATTTCAACATATCTCAACCTGAATTAATTATCTTTCCTCCATTTTAGTGTCTCTGTTATTTCTTTAGTTAGTTATATTAACTTCAGGTGTACAATATAGTGATTCAAAAATTCTATACATTACTCAGTGCTCACCATGGAAAGTGTACCCTTAATCCCCTTCACCTATTTCACCCATCCACCCATGCACCTTCCTTCTGTTAACCATCAGTTTGTTCTCTATAGTTAAAAGTCTGTTTTTGGTTTCTCTCTTTTTTGTTTGTTTATTTGTTTCTTAGATTCCACGTGTGAGTGAAATCATATCATATTTGTCTTTCTTTGACTGACTTATTCACTTAGGATGATACCCTCTGGCTCCATCCATGTTGTTGCAAATGGCAAGATTTCATTCTTTTTTATGGCTGAGTAATATTCCATTCTATATATGCATATGTAACACATCTTCTTTATCTTATCTATCAACAGACACGGGTTGCTTCCATAATTTGGCTATCATAATTATATTGCAATAAACATAGGGTTGCATATATCTTTTCAATTTAACATTTTCATACTCTTTAGGTAAATAGTAGCAGAATTTCTGGATCGTTCGGTAATTTTATTTTTAATTTTTTAAATGTTTATTTCTTTTTAAGAGGGAGGGAGGGATAGGGAGAGAGAGAGAGAGAGAGAGGGAGCAAGAGTGAGCAGGGCAGGGGCAGAGAGAGAGGGAGACACAGAATCTGCTGCAGGCTCCAGACTCACAACTGTCAGCACAGAGCTCCAATGTGGGTCTCAAACTCATGAATTGTGAGATCATGACCTGAGCCAAAGTTGGATGCTTAACTGACTGAGCCACCCAGGTGCCCCTCTATTTTTGAGTTTTTGAAGAACTTCTATTCTGTTTTCCACAGTGACTGTACCAATTTACGTTCCTACCAACAGTGCACAAGATTTCTTTTTCTCCACATTCTCATCAACACCTATTTCTTCTGTTTTTGGTTTTAGCCATTCTAACAGGTGTGAAGAGATATCTCATTATGGTTTTATTGCCATTTCCCTGATGATGAGTGATGTTGAGCATCTTTTCATGTTTCTTCCATCTGTATATCTTCTTTAGAAAAATGTCTATTCATGTCCTCTGCCCATGTTTAATTGGATTGTTTGTTTGTTTGTTTTTGGTGTTGAATTGTATAACACTTTATGAGATATATCATTTATAAATATCTTCTCCCATTCAATAGGTTGTTTTTTTGTTGTTTTTTGTTTTGTTTTCTTAATGGTATCCTTTGCTGTGCAAAAGCTTTTCCTTGTGATGTAGTCCCAATAGTTTATTTTTACTTTTTTCTCCCTCGGGAGATATATCTAGAAAAATCGTTGCTAGAGCCAATATCAGAGAAATTACTGCATGTGCTTTCTTCTAGGATTTGTATGGTTTTAAGTCTCACATTTAGGTCTTTTATTCATTTTGAGTTTATTTTTGTATATGGTGTAAGAAAGTGGTCCAATTTCATTCTTTTTCATGTAGCTGTCCAGTTTTCCCAACACCATTTATTAAAGAGATGGTCATTTTCCCATTGCATATTTTTGCTTCCTTTGTCCCCTGAAATCAGGAAGAAGACAAGGATGTTCACTCTCATCACTGTTATTCAACTTAGTCCTGAAAGTCCTAGTCACAGCAAGCAGAGAAGAAAAAGAAACAAAAGGCATCTGAATTGATAAGGAAGAAGCAAAGCATTCATTGTTTGCAGATGACATGATACTATACTTGAAAATTCTAAAGATTTCTCCCAAACACTACTAGAACTGATAATGAATTCAGTAAAGTTGCAGAACACAAAATCAATATACAGAAATCCATTGAATTTTTATATGCTAATAATGAAGTTGCAGTGTAGAGAAATTAAGAAAAAAGTCCTATTTATAATTGCACAAAAAAATAATAAAAATCTGAGTAAATTTAACTGAGGTGAAAGACCTGTACTCTGAAAATTACAAAGCTTTGATGAAAGAAGTTGAAGATGACACACACAAATAGAAATATATTCCATGCTCATGGATTGGAAGAATAAATATTGTTAAAATGTCTGTACTTCCCAAACCAATCTATAGATTTAATGCAATCCCTAAAAAAGTCCTGAGTTTTTTTCCACAAAACTAGACCAAATAATCCCCAAATTTATACGGAACCACAAAAGACTACAGATAGTCACAACAATTTTGAAAAAGAACAAAGCTGGAGATATCACAATCCCAGATATTAAGATAAACTACAAAGCTCTAATCAAAACAGTATTTTAGTGGCCCAAAAATAGACACATAGATCAATGGAACAGAATAGAGAGCCCAGGAATAAACCCATGATGATATGGTTTATGTATCTGTTTTTATGCCAGTATCATAGTGTTTTGATTACTGTAGCTTTGTAATATAGTTTGAAATCAGGGAGTGTGATACTCCAGCTTTATTCTTTTTCAAGATTGCCTTGGCTTTTTTTTTTTTTTAATGTTTTTATTTATTTCTAGGAGAGAGAGAGAGAGCGNGGGAGTGTGATACTTCAGCTTTATTCTTTTTCAAGATTGCCTTGGCTTTTTTTTTTTTAATGTTTTTATTTATTTCTAGGAGAGAGAGAGAGAGGGAGTCACAGACTGAAACAGGCTCCAGGCTCTGAGCCGGCAGTCAGCACAGAGCCCGGCGCGGGGCTCGAACCCATGAACCGCGAGATCATGACCTAAGCGAAAGTCGGATGCTTAACCGACTAAGCCACCCAGGCGCCCCAAGATTGCCTTGGCTTTTTGAGGTCTTTTGTTGTTCTGTACAAGTTTTAGGATTGTTTGTTCTATTTTTATGAAAAATGTGATTGGAATTTTGATAAGGATTGCATTGAATCTGTAGATTGCTTTGCGTAGTGTGAACATTTCAACAATTTCAGTTCTTCCAGTACATGAGCACAGACTATCTCTCCATTTATTTGTGTATTCTTCCATTTCTTTCATCAGTGTCTTATCGATTTCAGTGTACAGGTCTTTCACTTCCTTTGTTAAACTTATTCTCAGGTATTTTTTGACTTTTGAAGCAATTGAAAATGGGATTGTTTTCTTAATTTCTCTTTCTGATGGCTTGTTATTAAAACTCCTTTTTATCATACTTGGATCTTCTCTGCCTTATCATCCACACTTCTCACAGCCCAAGCTTCTTAAAAGAGTTATAAGTTACAATCCATTTTTTTTCTAGGTCTTTACTTTCTACTCTAATAAACTCACCATAAAATCTTGTTAGTCTTACCAAGATCATAAACGAGCCAATTGTCAATTTCAGTGGTGACTCCTAAGCCTTCTGTTGCTTGACTTGGTGGCATCTGTCCTGTTGACTACTCCTTCTTCTTGAACCCTTAGAGACCCATAGTTTCAGGTACATTTCTCTGGGGTTTTAAAATTTGTTTGTTTTGTTTTTGTTTGTTTGTTCTGTTTGTGTTTACTCTCCTACATCTTGCAGTGATATGTCTCAATATCCTTTCTAAGTCCCTCTTTGTGGGACAGCTTTTAAAATCATTTTCTTTTCCAGAATTCTTTGCTTGGCCACCACATATCACTCCCAACCCAATGGTTCTCATGCACGTTTCAAGCCCAGCACACTAAGGATCCCAATATGCAGCAGTAAAATTACATTTCTAAAATCGAGTTGGAGGAGGGAGATTGTGTCTAATATGAAAAAGAACCACAGGTGACTCTGACACATTGTTCTCCATGACTCAAGGTTTTTACCCTTTCTGGCTGATCTCATCCTTGCCCAGTACTTCATTACCACCTACGTGCAGATGACTCACAAAATTTTACCTTTAGTTCTTACTTATTTTCTCGGTTCCAACTTCATATATTTCACTGCCTCTTGCCACCTCAAACTACACATCCTACCAGCACTTTCAACTCAGATTGTTCAAGTTGAAACCATTATTTTGTTCTCTAAAACCTGTTTACCATCCAGCATACCTATGTCTATAATTATCCAAGCAAAAATCCTGGGCTTCATTTTGCCTTCCTTCCTCTCCATTATTCACCACATCCATAAGTCCTCAGTCATATCATTTCTCCTTTCTCAGCCACCCTCATTACATTCCACTTATCCCTTTTCTCACTGATATTCTCATTGTTTAATCTTTTGTCTGAGTTACTATTATCACATCCCAACTAATGGCCATGCTTCCAGCTTTGCTTTCTGCAATCTATCTTCCATTCAGCTCCCAGAGTAAAGTTTTAAAATGCAGCTTTCATCATGTCACTCTCTGGATTACAACTCTTTTAAACTCCCACCGTCTACAGGATAAAGTCCAAATTTCTTAGCCTGATGTTGGATCTCCACTGTCAGCTGAATAGGAACAAAGTTCGCTGAGATAGTTTCATATATTTATTCAACAAATATTTATTGAGTATCACCAGGCAATATTTTAAACACCAGAGATACTGAAAAGAAAAAAATAGGGAAGCTCTTACGCTAATAAAGTTTGCATTCTAGGTGACAGACAACAATAAACACGCGCGTGTGTGCACACACACACACGGCAGTAAATTCTATGTGAAAAATTAAAATAGAATGATATAATTAACATCAACTAAATGGCTCCCCTGTAATAAGGTGGGAAGGCATCAAGCAGAAGATAACTTTTAATTTGACATGTAAGTAAATGAAAGGAGCCAAAAGGCTCAAGAAGTGCATTCTTAGTGAGGGAACAATATTGCAAAGGTCTTAAGGCATAGATAAACTTGGCAAGTTTGAGGAACACAGAGAAAGGCAGTGAGGTTGGAGCGCAGATATTGAGTTGAAGACTATTATGTCAGAGAGGTAAGCAGAGAGTTATACAGATTAGTATGACAATAGTTATTGTTACAGAGAAGATGTTTGGATTTCAAATTTGTTTTTAATATGGAGTAGATAAATCCTGTTAATGGCTGGGTATGGGGAAGGAGAAAATAGGAATCAAGCAAAGTTTCTAGATTTGGGAGATATTAAGTGAGTATACATGTTAGAGTTTCTTGGGCGTTAGCGTGCTATCTTTGTATTATGGATTATATTATATCTAGATGCCATTCAAAACAAAAGGAATGAATGTTATCACCCAGGAAGAGTAAGTAAATAAAGAGAAGGGTTTACTACTAAGTCTAATAATAGATGATAAAATCTAAACAGGGTCAGTGGGAAGTGAAAATAAAAGAGAGGTGGTTGATAAAAAAAAAAAAAAAAAAAAGAGGGAACACTGGAATGAAGGCCAGAATGAAGCTGAAGAATTGCTGGGGTCAGAGCACTTGAGTGGGTGAACTGGAGAGATTAGAGGTGATAATGAGACAGTAAATGGCTTACAGTAAAGCCCAGAAATGGCACAATGCTTGTGATGACAAGCTTGAAGTTATCAGCATGGAAATGCTTGGCTGGGACAAAATGAAGCTTATGCTCACTGGAAGTAAGGAACTCAAAGAAATAATAGACCAAAACTTCCCTGCTGCTTTGTATCATATTTGCACCTTAAGCTCTAGCCTTACAAAACAGCTTTTATTTCCAGACTGCCTGGGTGGCTCAGTTGGTTAAGCGTCTGACTTCAGCTCAGGTCATGATCTCACAGTTCGTGGGTTCGAGCCCCACGTCAGGCTCTGTGCTAACAGCCAGCTCAGAGCCTGGAGCCTGTTTCAGATTCTGTATCTCCTTCTCTCTCTGACCCTCCTCTCCTCATGCTGTCTCTCTCTCTCTCTCTCTCTCTCTCTTTCTCTCTCTCTCTCAGAAATAAATGAAACATTTAAACACTTTTTAAAAAAACAGCTTTCATTTCCTAAAAAAAAAAAATGCCATCACATTTCCCATCGTGACCTCTTTGGGTCATATTATTCCCTCTCTTTCCTGTCACTCTCTTCCAGACCCCAGGAACACATGCACATTTTTTTCTCACCTTGGCCAAATAATTCTTATTCCTTGCAGACTTCTCAGACTGTAACCCATTCCTCCTCCTCAAAGAAACTAATAAGTTTCTTGTTTATTTTTGCTCTGTATGCATCTCAATTGTAGCACTTCTGTTAGTGTTGTTTAAACATCTGTATCTCACACTTCCTTCTTAGTGCTTTGGAGGCAGAGAACACATCTTCCTGAATTTTGCAGCCTCAGCACTTAGCAGAGCCAACACATAGGAGAGGTTTCAGCAATGTAAGTTGAATGTACTCACTCAGGAGCATTTGCAAATATCACTGTTGACTGGCGCTGGAAGGAAAAAGAGAAGAGAGAGATGGTTCACCATGCAATTCCATTAAACATATCAGGTTACAGAAGCAGATTTTCAATGTCACAACGCATGTTCCTAACTTCAGGAAACAAAGAGCAAAGGAGCAATTGACATAGTACTTTGTTGTCGCATAAAATCTGTTCATCTGCAAAAAGTAAGCTTCGATCTTTCATAGGTTTCATGTTCCATTTAGCTCTCTAGTTCTTTTTGACTGCCTAGTTCTTACTTTATATACTTATTTAGTCAGATTATATAGCATTAATTGCTGTAATATACCACTCCCTAAATCTCAACGGTTTCATAAATCCCAAGTTTTTTTCTTGCTCATATCAACTCCAATGTGTATTAGCAGGGAACTTAGCTTTATACAGTCATTCTAAGACAAGTATCTTTCCATTACATGGCTCCTTTATCTTTCAAGACCTTAGAATTTTCCACTAGATCCCACGCAATCAGCATACAATGAGGAAAGGTGGAAGAGTAGGCAAGAGTTTGTAAAAATCAGACCCAGAAATGATGTATGACACTTCCGTCAATATTCTGTTAGCCAAAACTCAGTAACATGGCCACAGATAACCTCATGGTACCTGAGAACATCAGATGGTGTGTCCAGAAAGAAGAGGAAATGCATAGCCATTGATGGCCAAGAGTTGAGAGGCAAGGACTAATTTGTCCAAGACTGACTCTTTCCAGATCAGCCACCCAGAAAGGGATCATGGTTACTATCTATGGTCAATTGTTAAGTACACTCAATCTTGGAAGAATTTTTGAGGTGCTGAATTAAGTTATGCATCCACTAGTTCATGTGAATTGTACCCACCAGGGTTGCATCCAGGCCACTGATTACACCATGGTAGGAGCTGGGATTGCCGCAACCACACAGGCTGAGCCTGTGGAATTAGGCTGGAACGAAAGTTCTGCCACATGACACTGATGTTGGTTCCAAACTCTGATCATATCAGAGTGAAGCTAGTGCTTAACAACTTCATGGGCCAAAGTTTAGTGTTCCTTTTTTAGAGTCTGATGCTAGTTCTGCTAGCGGAACAGAGGACCCACCCTCCTGCTAATGCTCTTGGTCCTTTTAATTTATCCCAGTAAGTGCTGTTTCAGCAGACCTGATGAATGCTGTCTAGGTTTTTGCCTTTGTTTACTCAACATTGGCATTCTCTGCCGCAATATTTATGATGAATTCTTAGACTTCCATCTAGTGTCTGGCTAAATCTGCCTCCTGCGTCTGTATGTGTCCAGCCAGATCTGCTCTGCCTACATTTTTCTCCACAGTCAGCTTCCAACCAGCCTCATTCAGACCCTGGATGGACCCACTGGAGTATCAGACACTCCCCTCATTTTATTCCATTGCTTTCCATCCAAAGAGTCATCGAGATCTCAAATTTAACGGAGTCAGGCTTTGTGCAGACAAGTCACCCAACTGATCGTTTGAGATCATCATTTTATGAAAACTTCGATAGCATGTAATTTCTGTTTATACATATTTTAAAGTGAAAGACTGGAATGTCTGGAAGTTGAAAACCATTTAAAAGATTATACCTCTTACTATACTTCTGGCACTAGAATGTGTTGACTGCATTTCAGCATTATCAGAACAAGTTATATCACATATGTTGATTTTGACCATGTTTTCACATACTGTATGTATTGTGCACTCTCAATGCACCAGGCATTGAGAAAGCATTTAGGATAGTAACTCTAGCAGGAGAATGAGAATCACAACAAGTTTTTAAACAGTTTTTAAAATTCTTAAATTTGTAATTAGAAGTGCTACCAACGGGAAATTCGGGGCATTTTAGAAGAAGATAATATGGCACAGATAGTTTAGGTGGATTGGTCAAGGGAGAACTTTTGGAATAAGTTGCATGAAAGTTACAACATGAAAGATAAATGTGACTTAGCTGAAAAGCAGACAGTAGAGTATCCTACACAGAAAACAATGCGTGCAGAGGTCTTTTGGAAAACTGGAAGAATAAAAACATGGCCAGTGTGGCTGAGCCAAATACGTGGGTACAGTGGAAGATGAAGTATGAGTCTGGAGAAGGGACAGGTGTTGAAACATGTTGTAAATCATAATTTGTAATTTGTAATTATCTTGGAAAAAAGTAAAGGTCTTTAAAGGGTTTCAAAGAAGAACCACAGGAGACCAGAACAACATGGCTGCCAAATGGAGATGGAATCAGCTACAGAGAGTGTGGAAGTAGCATGTGAAGGCTGTTGCAGTGGATGGTGGGGTTTGGACTGGACCTGGGGCAATGACGATCATCAGCTGCACACTTATTTGGGATTTATTATGGTTCTAAAATGGACTATACTTGAAGGCAAGAGGTCATGTAAATCCTTGGTATGAAAGGCACCATTATGAATCAGTTTTGAAGCATTATCATGAAAATAATTATATAAGACACATATGAAAATATTATGACTCTGTGCTCCTTTGATTATTGCTGTCCTTCTCTTTAGAAAAATCAACAATTCCCATAAAAATGCTATTTCAAGAAAACTAAAAACAAAACCAAACCCACAAAACCACCAATATATTTTTTTAATTTAAAAAATCATATGGGTAAACCTGAACGCAATGAAGTATAATAAAGCGATGTCTCATAATGGCATGCTCCTATGAAAATGTCACAGTGGGGAATTTGAAAGAAAAGCTAACCATGTAGGCTTGGGATTTGAACTTGTGTTTTCAATGACATGTGAAGGTGAAACTCTTCCCTGGGACTACAGATCCTTAGAGAGGTATTTCCATGATTCCATTCGGGGCTAATTGCAAAAGGTGACCAGGTGAGTCCCATGAGAGCTTCATGGGGCCCTTTGAAGGGTTGTCAGTCCATGTGATCAGAGGAGAATGCTTAGTCTTGGGCATTTTCAAATTTTCAGAGACAGGAGATAACGTACTGTCTTATTGTCTTAGTAGAGGAGAATTGCAAACTCTTCACTTCCTAATAATGTTTCATTACTTTTTTGTGTTTGTTGGTGACATGCTATTCCAGAGAAAACTTCTCCCTGCTAGGGTTCTGCTTATATCCTCACTGAGGTTGGGTGAGGATCTGATTATAATAGATTGGGGTTTCCTGTTTTTGGAATCTCTGACTCTCTGTGGCTCCCTTTGCCCCCAAATTTGAGCCCTAGGTCTCGCCCGAAGCCAGGAAAACAGGGAAAATCCTATTCACAATCCTATAAAGATGGAACAGGCTAGAAGACTTGTGAGGTAATACTGCTATTAGATTTAAAAAAGAAAGAGGCTCTGAAACTAAGAGACTCTACAGTTGCGAGGCATCCTGGCAGAGCACTAAAGGCTTCCAAGAGTCCTGACTCCTGTTGAATCAAGTGGTACCTGACTAGCATTGTCAGAACATCTTCGACTTCTGTCCCTCGGGAAGCTAGTTCACAAGTGTATCTTGG
This sequence comes from Crocuta crocuta, assembly GCF_008692635.1. Taxonomy (NCBI): domain Eukaryota; kingdom Metazoa; phylum Chordata; class Mammalia; order Carnivora; family Hyaenidae; genus Crocuta; species Crocuta crocuta. The sequence goes on from NW_027536464.1 coordinate 10,741,165, forward strand.
CGGCCTGTTTTCGGAAAGTCCATGAAAGAGAGATGATATCCGTTTGAAGCGATTACTCTTTTGTGTAGCGCTTTTATTTCAGCATTCCCACGGAGAGAGCAGGCAGGGCACCTTCCCAGTAGACAGTAAAAGCAAAGAAGAGAGAAGATGCTATTATCTCTGAGCTAGTGAGGGTTCTGTGTTGATCGGTTAGACGCCAAGAAACCTGACCTTCAGATCGGGGTACCCTAAGGACTCGTAGTTTGTGTCTATTGTCTTATAGGCACAAAGACGTTACAAGAGCAAATTTCTGAAGAGTTATTGGAGGAAGATTTTATCTCCTTCTTATGATATGTAGTGCTATTAGCCCAAATATGTGAGTTATAAAACTTCTTCCATTGTAGAATTTTATAAATGTTATAGTTCCCTTGCAATTAGTCCTTAAAGTGCATGATTATCATATTTCCATCTATTTGTCATATTTGTAAAACTTTACCACGTTTAGTATGTTACCTACCTTTTTTTCTAAAAATATCCAGACATACTGGC
>NW_027536464.1:10741713-10773839 GCF_008692635.1 Crocuta crocuta
CTATATATATATATATCTGACACATATACATATGTATATGTATACATATACATATCTGATATATATGTATATATATCAGAATTTTTTTTCTTTGCAAGGGAAAATTTCACACTATGGAATTATGCAGTTAAGAGACAAAAAAGGCAATGCGTTGGCTGTACATATATGTATCTAAAATTTATGTTTCCAGGATGGTGTTAACGGTTAACTGGTTAGAACTCAGCGGTGACTTATTGATTATTAAGTGTATTTCCTTCCTTTTAACAAATTTGGTGAGTTAGTTTATCCATCCATAAACATCTATTCTTATCCAGCTCTGTTCCAGACACAACACAAATTTGAGTAAGGCATTAATTCTTCTTGCCCTTTGGTGTCTCATATGCTAGAGTAGAGCCTCCCAGCCTTGGCATTCTGGATGTTTTTGGCTAGATAATTCCTTGTTGTGAGGAACTCTCCTGCTCATTTTAAGATGTTTGGCAGCATCTCTGAATTCTACCCTCTAACTGATAGTACCAGCCTCAAGTCATGGCAACCAAAAAATGTCTCCAGACTTGCTGACAAGTCCCCACTTAAAAACCACTGTTCTAGGAGCAGAAACAAACATGCACATAAATATGTAAAATATCAGCAGCAAGTGAAATGGAAAGGGGTAGACGCAGCCTCTGGAATGAATTCTATGAACTGGAATCCTATGTTTACCAAGCAGGTTACTTAATGTTTTCATTCTTTTGTTTTTCCTCTGTAAAACTAGGTTGTGTCTTGGGTTCTAGTGAGTATTAAATGACATTACACATGTGTGTGTGAGGGAGAGGAAGACAGAGTAGAACAAATGTCTTCACCATATGATCAGCACTAAATAAATGTTAGTCCTGATTATTCCAATACAGAGGTATTTCACAATTTGAATTTAAAGAAGGTATGTTGGAAGTGCCAGTGGAGAATCTCAAAACAGCTGCATATTCAATTAAGAGACATTGGATGAGGGGATCTCTGAGTACTTTCAACTTTATAACTGAATGTCTACATGAATAAATTATTCCAGGGGTGCCTGGGTGGCTTAGTCGGTTAAGCGTCCAACTTTCGCTTAGGTCATGATCTCGTGGTTCGTGGGTTCGAGCCCCGCGTCGGGCCCTGTGCTGACTGCCAGCTCGGACCCTGGAGCTTGTTTCAGAGTCTGTGTCTCCCTCTCTCTCTGACCCTCCCCTGCTCACGCTCTCGCTCTCTCTCTCCTAGAAATTAAAAAAAAAAATGATTCCAGTCAATCTCCTGGGATTTTTACAAATGTAAATGGAAACGGCTTTAAAGTGATCTAAGTTTTCTAAAGATTAAGCCTCATGCTTCTCTTCAAATGTTCACTGCATTCCTGTTACTTAATAGGTGACAGAAAGGTCATTCTCCAACAGTGTGAAAATCTTCAGATCTACTTGACTGAACAAGGTAGATCATTCAACTGTGTTCTTGTCAATCTCAGCAGAGAAATCACTCTTCAGTTGTGTGTGTTCCTTTTGCCTCCTTTCCTCATTTCCTCTTCTCTCTCATTCCTTCTCATTCTTTTCTTCCTCCATCTCTTCCTTCTTCCATTTAAGAGACATTTATTGAGCATCTACAACGGCTACTACGCCAAGGTCCGAGGCTATAATGGTGACCAGGAAAGACAGCCGGAATTCCCACTAAGCTCTTGCTATCATATATTACTTAAACAACAATAACAACAGCAAAAACAAACTACAAAAATCAATTCACATAATCTTCTCATATTTCTACAACTCTACCTTCTGATTTGTTTCTGCTGTGCTTTCCTATAACAACCAAAGACTTCAGTTTTTGATTCCTAGATCAATTAGATTTCTTTCTGGACTGTCTTCCCTGCTCCTGTCGGAGTTTTGGGTTCTGGCTGTATTCAGTTTCATCTGCTCTTCTACCAACAAGACTCCATCTCTGAGAGCCATGCCTAAAGACAATATACTATGTTCATCAAAATTCTAGAAACTAGAACTTGATAAGTACATTTAAGATCAATAATAACAGTCATTTGAATTTGATTTTTAAATGGATAAAAGATTTGAATAGATGTTTCATCAAAGAAGACATAAATCCCCCTTCTGGGTATATATCCAAAAGAAATGAACACAGAACCTAGAAGAGATATTTTCATACTTGCAGACCCATATTCTACCAGGACTATTGACTAATCATTATAGCCAAGAGGTTGTAGCAACACACTGTCCATCAATGGATGAATGGATAAATAATATGTGGTGCTTATATACAGTGAGATACTGTTTATAAAAAGGAATGTAATTATGACACATGCTACAATATGGATAATCTTTGAGGACATAATGCTAAGTGAAATAAGGCAGTCACAAGAAGGTAAATATTGTATGATTCCAATTATGTGAAGTACCTAGTGTATTCAAATTCAAAGAAACAAAATTTAGAATGATGGTTGGTGGGGGATAGAAGAAGAGGAAAATGCAGGGTACTTGTTTAATGGGTATAGACTTTCCGTTGTGCAAGATGAAAAAGTTTTTGAGACTGTTTACGTAATGATGTGAATAGAGTTAACCACCGTTGAGCTGTACACTTAGAAACGATTAAGATGATACATTTTATGTTACGTGGGGTTTTTTGTTGTTGTTGTTTGTCATATTTAACACTATCAACTACATTCAAAATTTTAAAAACGCATTTAAGGGGTGCCTGGGTGGCTTCGTCGGTTAAGCGTCCGACTTTCGCTTAGGTCATGATCTCGCGGTTCGTGGGTTCGAGCCCCGCGTCGGGCTCTGTGCTGACTGCCAGCTCAGAGCCTGGAGCCTATTTCAGAGTCTGTATCTCCCTCTCTCTCTGACCCTCCTCTGCTCACGCTGTCTCTCTCTCTCCTAGAAATAAACAAAAATATTAAAAAATAAAATAAAAATAAAAACGAGTTTAAAGTGGGGCACCAGAGTGGCTCACTCAGTTAAGCATCCAACTTCAGCTCAGGTCATGATCTCACAGTTTGTGAATTCGAACCCTGCATCGGGCCCTGTGCTGATAGCTCAGAGCCTAGAGCCTCATTCAGAATCTGTATTTCCCTCTCTCTCTCTGCCCCACGTGTGTGTGTTCTCCCTCTCTCTCTCTCTCTGTCTTTGCCCTTCCCCAACTTGTGTGTTCTCTCTCTCTCTCAAACATAAATATTTTTTAAAATAAAATAAAAAGGCAGTTGAAGACACAATTATAAATATATTTAAAAGTATGTGTACTGAAAAGGGAAAAAAGTTGTAGTAAAAGTTTAAATTCCCAAACAGGTAACAGATTTATAAAAGATAAGCATGACAGCATGAGTAGATTTTATGATCTCATCTTTACCTTTCTATATTGTCATTCCAGAACATGGCTATGCCTGTTCAAAAATATTCCTTGATAATATCCATGGATTCTGAATTCTTGATCGACACATCCCAATTTTGAGCATCATTCTATATCAAATATTCAAAGAAGGTGTTGCATCCAATCCAATGTTCTATTTATTACATAGTTTTTAGTTTCACATTTCTTTTCAATTTGGAAAATCATTGTCTGCAAAGCTTTGGAATTCTGGCTTGTGTTCAATAGAAAATATTTACCAGCTCATTTGGTGCCAGAAGCTAAGGAAAGCTAAAGTAGGGTCAGAGATAGGGAACCTGCTTTCACTCTTGACTCATCTCTGAAAACTACTTTGCCACAAAAGTCTGTTAAAATATATTATATTCTGTATATATTATATCATATCAATGCATATTTTATATAAACTATATAAAATCTAACTTGCCTTTAAAGTCTTTACAGGCAATCTTGCCGCTTGCTTTCAATTCCTTCTGCCGATTTTCTGATCACTGAGTCTTGCTAAGCAGGTTCCAAAGTTCTCATTCATCGTCCTCTATAGATCCGTCATGAAATACCCATTGAGGCTGCCCTTTGGTTCTGTAGGCTGGTATTGATTTTTGTTTTCCCACAGATGTTGCCATATCCTTGGCAGCAAACTGGGATCCAGAATTAAGATGAGGTGAATGATACCTCATCTACTTCAGATGAAAAATAAAGACTCTTCAAAAAACTCAGTAATCAAGATAAATAACACTTTATTGCAGTACTTGTGAAAATCCATGCTGTACCAAATATCAGAATTTTAAATTAAGACAGGCTGTTGTTGTTTGTTTTATGACCCTGCATTATTGGGCAATGGGAACAGTCGTTTCCAATCAGCCCCTGATTCCGGGTTGCTGGAATGAGGATTGACGATGGTGAACAAACAGATTGGGCAATGCAGAGCTTTATATATCGTCGTTGTTTGGACTGTAGAGCTTTTGTTAACTTTTTCCACTTGGTTCAAACTGTGGGGAATATTTTGATAAGGATATATAAGGTGCACTGTGACCTTTGCCACAGGATCCAATATGGCTCAGCAGGTCATTGAAGGACAGATCCCTTCTTGGCAGCCTACATTTTACCAGCTTGTGGTGGGAGAGCAGTGTGAGGAGGGGAGAGTTCATCTTGGGACTTTCTCTAGGGAGGGACCACATCACAGGGACCGGACCAGATGGAGTTTTATCAATCTTGGCCATTCTTGATCAATATTTTTTCCAGTTCTTGACATCTTGTCCCCAGTTCAGCAACACATAATGAGATAATTTCTCAAAATGGAAAATGGACTCAAAGCTAAAAAAGAATTATATGTTACAAATTCAATGTCCTATCTTTTCAGAAAAGAATGGTTAAATATTTAAGTCCTTAGTCTTGATCTCTATTGGCTAAGATGTGGTCCTGTTTAAACGAATGGCACAGTCAAAAGCTGTCCTTCAAATAACCTGTCTTCATCTTGTCATCAGTGTTTCCAAGTACCAACCTGAGGCTCAGGTGAATTTCTGACTGTGGGGAGATTAGCTAGTACTTGTAATCACTCTATCAAAAAATCTCCATAGCTGGTTTTGGCTTCATTCCTCAACTGTTTATCTAGCCAAGTCCTTCAGGTTTAAGGACATTTTAGTTTTTTTTAAAGCCTAAAATGCAAATGGTATCTTGGAAGGCTAAGAAAAACTAATGTCAACCATTAACCTTAAAATCAACAATTAATACGTCAATCCAAAGGAGTTTATAATGTTTTCTTTAATAATGAATGAATCAGTGGTTGTTAAATTTTCTGACTTACTAGCATTGGAATTTCAGGTGATATTGAAGGGATTAAAAGGTGAATACCAATTCTTTACAAGAGTAATTTTTAATGTATTCCATTATAACCGTAGTCATTTGGTATTCTTTCAGTACCATATAGGGGTTTGAGTAGAAATGTTTGTGTCCCTAATATTGTCTTATGAAAGAAAATACAAATACAAAGGAGTTAACAATTCTCATGGTTTGTAGTAAACAGGGATCTTTTGGTGACACTGGCTTACCTGTGACCAAAAGGAGCATGTTCCGCCCTATTCCATTCCACATATTCTCACTCAGTCCTTAGACTCAGGTTTTCTGACCAACATCACAATAGACATATGAATCCTCAGCTCTTGCAAAAATAAATTTTCATTTGATCAAAACATATTGGCAAAGCTATGCATTTCTTCATATCCCAATGAAAATAACTAGAATAAACCTTGAACTTTTCTTGTACAGGGAATTGGCTTTGTCACTTTCTGCAGTTAGAACTCTACACAGTGCTTGGCACAAGAGAGACTCTCAAGAACTATCTCTTGGCCTGTATAGTGCTGAGGTTTTAGGGGTAAGTGTCTTGTGATAATGAACTTTAATGGAGTTAAAAGGTTTAGAAAGTCTATTGCCTGAGGTGGTGGTGGTAGCGTAGTCTTATATGAGGCACCATAACTTCTATATTTTTTGGTGAAAAGAACCAATAAAAATGAAAGATGGATGGTCATTGAGCACATGGGAAGGCCAAGGATGGGAGAACATAGAAAATCACCTTTCTTTTCTTTATAATTTTACTTATGCCCAATTTCTTTTACCAATTCAACAGCTTAAAATGGGGGCTCTTTCTGACTTAACTTGAATGAGGTCCTAAGAAAACTGATAACATCAGTAATAAAATCTGTGTGAAAGAGTTTGCCATAAACAGATTTTACAAAGGCAAGAAGCTAAGGCATGATTCTTGCATCTCTTCATTGACCTCAAGGTTATAGACATTTTTATGGAAGGGATAGAAAAAGAACACACCTGAACAACTATCTTGGGAGAGAAGCTGACGATACCCTGTTTGTTCCAAGCCTACTACTGAAGGATGACCACATAACAGCTCAGACAGCTATGACATGTGTGTGAAATATGAGCTCAGCTTGACTCATGACTGAGGAAGTTACAGCAGCCTGAAATAGGAGAATAGGGGTAGCTGCCCTGGGGTGGACCTTCTTGTACCCCAGAGCTCAGGGGTAAAGGTGCACTATGTGTGTCCCTACTATGTGTAGAGTGTGTCTATGTGTCTCACTCTACATGGGAGACAGAACCAAGATGGAGACCTCAAGTCCTTCTAATAAGGCCAAATAGATGACTGAAGATGCCTCGGGCGGAAGATAGAAACAAATGCCATGTTCCTAAGTGCCACAAAGCTTTGCAATCTACCATCATAATTGGAGATGCATCTGCCCAGGCCAAGGCGACTGGAGGAGTAGTGCAACTACTCTGGTTGGTGGTCTTCTGTACACCCATGAAAGACTTGAGGGGAAAAAAAGGCAACCCTTAATCATCTGCTAAACTCAGAAAACTTGAAGCATGCTAAGGAGAGGCCTAGCTCAAGACTTTTCCTCCATTTTTTCTGCTGATTATGACCTGGGGACAGCTGGTCAGCTGCTGGAGGAAGAGGAAAGATACACCATAGAAAATAGAGAGAAAGCCTTATGCATCCCAAGCCCTGCCTACCCTGGTCTTTTCTCTTTGGAGATTTCCACTCATAAGCAGGCCCAAGGTGGGAAAGAAGAAGATTTGCTATTTGTTATTGGATAACAAGCTACAGATTTGATTCATCTTTTGTAAAGGACATTCCATTTTCTAAATTGAGACTATGTGACATAAAATGACATAAATAAATAAATAAATAAATAAATAAATAAATACAAGAGTGAGTAGCGACTTCAAGGACCTCTTGGATTTGATGACATTACTGCCAGTAATTACATTTTTAGAATACAAGTGAGCAGCTGAATAAATAAATAGAGAAATAAGGTCAAGTTGTATTTTGATCATGTTATCTGCTGTGCTCAAGTCAGTTCATCACATAGAACTACTCTGGTTGGTGGCAATAACATGTAATATTAGTGTAATTACTCTTTGTTGTTAGGTTGTTATGACATCTACTCCTCCACCTACTTCTCAAAGGTGAGTTGACACAGCTATTTTGGGTGTTCTATGAGAGTCATTAATTTGGAAAAGCCAAGCACGGTGTGGGCTTCAGATTTTGGGTGTGGCTATGAGGGATGAACAGTCAAGTTCTGCAAGTGAAACCAAAATCTCATCCATGCTCCTTCTTTCTCTCACATGCACCATGACCTCCTCTTCAAAGCCGGAGTTGCCTGAACATATCAGACCTGGCAGAGAATGTCATCTGGTAAACCACCAGTGATTAGCATGAGCTAGGATGCCCAGCAGCAGAGAATGTTAACACTGTGGCCTGAAGGATTTAACCACATTCTCCCCATCAGAGAAGGAAGTTGGGTTTGTTTCCATGGCATTGCGTTTTCTGCATATGGATGATTTGTCTCTCCTGTAAAACCATTTCCCAGGACCACTCTGGGCATCCTAAAAACTGTTTACTCAGAAGCTCGTGCAGCTCACTCCCAGACCGAAGGCCACCCGCTGTCCTTGTGTTTACATTTCTACCTTTCAGATGCCTGGCCTTTGTGAGAACAGGACGGAGTCCTCAGGGGAAAGCACTCAATGTTCCTACTGTCAACTCTTATTCTCTGGCTCTGATATTACATGCTCTCCAATATTCCTTAATCCCTGAACTATTGAGGTCAAGGATCCTGTCTTTTGGCTCCGCATCCTGCACAAAGTACAATTCTCATCTGACTCTCCCGCCCTACCGTGTTAGGAGCACAAGGCTGATTCTCGAATGATCTCCGTCATGGCTTCCGGGACCTTCTGAAAGAAATGTGCCCTTAGAAGTAAACATTTCATGGATGAGTAGTGTGCCTGTGTTATTTTCTTTAAACTGTGCCCTGTGTTAAAATTGTTGTCAGTAGGATGACTTTAAGATTAACCAAAGCTATGAGGTGCCTCGGTGGCTCAATTAGTTAAGTGTCTGACTCTTAATGTCAGCTGAGGTCATTCTCTCACAGTTGTGAGATTGAGCCCTGCATTGGGCTCCGCACTGAGTGTGGAGCCTGTTCAGGATTCTCTCTCTCTCCCTCTCTTTCATCCTAGCCACTCATGCATTCTCTCTTTTTCAAAACACACACACACACACACACACACACACACACACACACACAAACTAAAACAATTGACCAAAGCTAAAGCATAGAAGAGGTTCTTGTTTCACAGCTTCAGAACTCACCTGCAGGCAAGTCAGAAAATGAGTCACCAGACTTGACAAAACAAGAGAAGAAATGGATAGTTAAGAGCTTGTCCTGAAAGAACAGCCATGTGGATGATTTCATGCTCAAATATACTGTTTCTATAGCACCTGAAAAATATTTGTTTTGAGTGTGAATGAATTTTTGACATTACGTCTTTGGGGGTTTCAAAGTACTCTCAACCTGTAGAAATTCCAGACATGTGGATATAAACCCAAACTATGAAAATGTGTGTTTAGAAAAGAAGGGGCCATGTTATAAGACAAGTAACGTCTGAGGATCTGATGCATAATATGTTGACTAGAGTTGATAACACTGTATTATTGAAATGTATAAAGAGAACAGAACTTCAATATTCTCACACACACACAAAAGGCGAATATGTGAGGTGATAGAGGCATTAATCAGCTAGATGGGAGGATTCCTTCCACAATGTCTACATATGTCAAATCGGCACGACAAACCCCTTGAGTGTCTTCTTATGGTTTTACTTGTAAATTATACCTCGCAGAAGCTGAAAGAAAATAAAAAATAAACGCTGTTAAAAAGTAAAAAAGTAAGTAAAAATCAAAGAAAACTGGAGGAGACCAGCACACTCCCCTAGTCACAGCTGTGGTCTCTGCTTCTGTATTTTTCTACATTCACTAATTCTCCACCGGGATGATTCTGCCTTGAGGAGACGCTTGGCAATGTCTGCAGTTTTGTTGGCTACAAGTGGACAGAGGGTGCCATAGGTCTATAGGAGGCCAGGGACACTGCTAAACACCCTACCATGTGCAGGAAAGCCTTTCCACAACAAAGAATTATACAGCCCCAAATGTCAAATGTGCTGAAAAAATGCTGATATATACATTCCCACACCACAACAGGAATGATCCTTTATTTTGTTTTAATTTTTACTTTATTTTTTAGTGCTTATTTATTTATTTTGAGAGAGAGAGAGAGAGGAGAGTGACGGAGGCACAAAGAGAAAGGGAGAGAGAGAATCCAACTCAAGCTCTGCACTCTCAGAGCAGAGCCCAGCCCGACATGGACTCAAGTCTCACGAAGTGTAAGATCATGACTTGAGCTGAAATCAAGAGTGGCCACTTAACTGACTGAGCCACCCAGGTGCCCCAGGAATGATCTTTTTATTTTACTTTTATTTTTTTAATGGTTATTTATTTATTTGGGGAGAGGGAGAAAGACAGAGAAACAGAGAGCACGGGGGAGGGGCAGAGATAAAGGGAGAGAGAGAATCCTAAGCAGGCTCTGCACTGTTAGCACAGAGCCTGGTGTGGAGCTTGATCTCAGGAATGCTGAGGCCATGACCTGAGCAGAAATCAAGAGCTGGACACTCAGCAGACTCAGTCACCCAGGTGCCCTGGGAATGATCCTTTTAAAATATATACCAGGTAATGTTACTCCTGCTCAGAAGCTTCCAGTGGTTTTCGAGCTTCCCTTGGAGTTAACCTCAAAGTGTTTTTCATGGCCTTATAACGCCCGAGAAGACCTTCTCCCACTGCCTCCCTGATTCACCTGCTCTGGTCCTCTCTTCCTTCTCCCTAACCACACACTCTCCTTTCTCTTCTGACTTCTCCCTCAATCCATCCATGTCTCTGCTCACATGTCATTTCCCTAGAGAGGGCTTCCTTAACAACTCCATCAAAAAACAAATAAACAAACTACAAACAACTACTCAATAACTCTTCCCAGCGCTTTACCCCAAGGGCATAAAATCAGATCAATCATAATATTTGCTTCATGACATACCCTCAGTATTAACGCCTATGGGTGCCTCCCTCCCTCCATCCCTTTCTCCCTCCTTTCTTGCTTTCCTTTCTTCTTTTTTTGTTTCCATCATAACATTATAATTAAACTTATGACTCTAGCCTCCAGCATAAAAACTGGAACACTCACAGAACCCTATGTGATCGCTCCAAGCATTTCCTGGCCTCCCCTCATCTGAGAGAATTGCAATCTCAAATCCTATAGTATCAGTTTTTGAAAAGCTATTTTATGCTATTTCACACATCTGTGTGTATCCCCTTAAAAGTGTACATCTGAGTTGTATGTGCCTTTGCCTCTATGAAAAATGCATCATGATGTTTTTAATTTCTATTAATTTATTTTCGCTGATATTTATAATGCTAAGATCCACTTGCCTTGTTGTATATAGTTACAGCCATTCGTTTTCATTGCCGCATAATATTCCCTGGTTGGTTACACCACAACTTGCTTTACCGGCCTCCCTTTTGCAAGGATTTTTCTATTTGCAGGTATTTGACATCATAAGCTGGGCTGTTCCTGGGGAACACGTTGCAGAGTTCCTTTTGGGTTTCTCTCAATAAAACTTGTCACCACGTAATATTTTATATCTATATTCGTTTACTTGTTAATTGTGTCATTCCTCTCAGAGGAATGTAAATCCCATGGGAGCAGAGCCTCAGTTTGTCCCCTGCTATATCCACAAAGCCTACAAGGGTGCCCGGTATACAGTAGGGGCTCCCTTAATACCTATGAGTTCTGCTTTTCCACCTTGGCCTCTTACCCAGTTTGTTATACCAGCTCCATGACTGGGGTCTACTTGCTTCCTTGATGTCCTTGAATCAACTCTCACCATAACAGTTCAAATGATCTTGTTAAAAGGTATGTTGGATTCTGTCACTTTTCTGCTGAAAAGCCTCCAATGGCTTCCCCCATCTCAAAGTAAAAAGCTAAAGTCCTTATAACAAACTATGGTTTTTCATGATCGGGCTCCCTCCTACTTTTCTGACCTTATTTCCTAATATCTGCCCCATTGTACAGTCCAGGCACCTTGACTTCCTTGTTGCTCTTTGAACACACTAGACCTATACCTCCCCAGGACCTTTGCACTTGCTATTCCCTTTGCCTGGACAGCTTTCTCAGATATCCATATAGTAGTATGTATCTCCCTTTCTTCAAATGCATGCTAAAAGTCAATATTAGTGAGGTCTTCTCTGCTACCTCAGGTAAAATTGTAACCCATCACTTTTTGTTTTTCTTATGGTACTTTCTTTTCTTGGCTTTTACTATTTAACCTATTTTTAATGATATATTTTGTCTGTTTCTTTTTACTAAATTATAACTTGCATGAGGCAGATTTTTGTCTGTTTTGTGCACTGTTGAATTCTTAGTCCCTAAAAAGTGACTCATATGTGGCACATATAAGATGTGCCCCAAGCAAAAAAAAATTTTTTTAAAAATTAAAAATCAGTAAACTGAAAAGGAGGGATTTTTCAATATCTGATGAGGGATTTGCAAACAATGTATCTGATGAGGGATTAATATCTAGGCATATGAGGAACGTATACAATTCAATAGCAAATAAAGTAAAATAAAACAAAACAAATCTATTTTAAAATGGAAAAAATACCTGAATAGACATTTGTCCAAAGAAGACATAGAAATGGCCAACAGTTACATTAGAAAGTGTTCAACATCACTTACCATCAGGGAAATGCAAATAAAAACCACAATGAGATATTACTTCACATCTATTAGGATGTCTATTATCAAAAAGAGATAATGAATGCTGGCGAGGATGTGGAGAAAAGTGAGCCTTTGTGTAATGTTGGTGGAAATGCAAGCTGGTGCAGCCACTATGTAAAACAGTATGGAGGTTCCTTATGAGATTAAAAATAGAACAACTATATGACCCAACAATCCCACTTATGGGTTTGTACCCAAATGAAAAGAAAAGTCATTCTCTTGAAAAACGTACTTCCATGTTTATTGCAGCATTATTCACAATAGCTGATTTTAGAAATTTAACATGAGGGGTGCCTGGGTGGCTCAGCCAGTTGAGTGTCCGGCTTTGGCTCAGGTCATGATCTCACGGTTCATGGGTTCGAGCCCCGTGTCAGGCTCTGTGCTGACTGCCAGCTCAGAGCCTGGAGCCTGCTTCAGATTCTGTATCTCCCTCTCTCTCTGACCCTGCCCTGCTCACGCTGTCTCTCTCTCTGTCTCTCAAAAATAAATAAAACATTAAAAAAAAAGAAATCTAACATGAGCTGTCAACAGATGAACAGATAAAGATGTGGCACATATACAATGGAATAGTCTTCACCTTTAAAAAAATGAAAGAAATCCTGTTATTTGCAACATTATCGATAAAACCAGAGGGCATTATGTTAAGTGAAATGAATGATACAGAGAAGGACAAATACTGCAAGGTATCATTTATATGTAGAATATAAAAAAATGAAAATGAACTCATAGAAACAGAAAGTAAAATGGTTGTTGCCAGGGACTAGTGATGGAGGTAATAGGGAGATGTTGGTCAAAAGATACAGTTTCTGTTATAAAACCAATAGGTCCTGGGAATCCAATCTACAAAATGTGGTTGTGGTTAATAATACTATATTGCATACTTAAAATTTGCAAAAAGAGTAGATCTTAATTAATCATTCTCATTACACACATAATAAAAGGTAACTGTGAGGTGATGGATGTGTTAATGAACTTGACTGGGGTAATCCTTCAGAATGTATATCAAATCATCACATTGTACATTTTAAATATATACAAATTTGTCAGTTATTCTCCAATAAAGCTGGAAAAGACAAAATAGTACTTGCTGATAAGTAGGAGAACAATTATTTATCATACAACTTCTTATTCTTACATTCATCAATTCTTATTTATGGTTTTGATGGTCTAACGGATATCAAAATAACTTAAACCTTTGAAAATAAAATCTCAAAGCTACTGATACAATCATCTGAGGAGCTAGAATCTAGGTAAGATAGACACCTGCGTTAGAGTCTTGCTACTCCTTCTGAAGATCTTCATTCTCAACACTTGCTTAGGCATATTAAATAGAATTTTTACTTTTCATAAAGCTGGAAACAATGGTTTCCAAAAGGGCGAAATCAAACGTAGACTTAAGCACTGTATTCATGGGGAGGAAGTGCAGACCCCCTCACTATAGTTCACCACATGTGGAGGTTTTGACTAAGACAGAGGAACAAAAGTGCTTTGTCACTGCCGCCTTGACTGTGGTAGTTCTTGAGGAAATCAATGGTCTTGTCAATGCTGATTGTAAATTTAGAAGTCACTTACTTTCAACATCCAACACGAGTATTTTAAATGTCCTCACTTTGGTGTCATCAAATTTCTGAAGGAATTGCTATGATAAACCCAAAGATTTCTGGAAGGGGAGCTAGGTAAGAGGGACAGAGCAGAAGATAGGTGGTTTCTGGCAAGCATCTTGTTACTCTCCATTATTAGTGTAAAGGGAACACATAAGTAAGAAAATGAATGTCCCTAGGAGATATGGATACATTTTAGCGCCAAAGGATTTGGGGCTCAGAATATCTATTTTATAACTTCAGCTAAATCTTAAATTCTATGAATCCTTAAAATGTCAAATGAGCCATATTCGATTTGGAAGCATAGTCTATTATGCCTTCAACTTCCTTGATTTTTGAATTCTCATGTAAAGGAAACATTTATTTTGCTCTCATCGTTCAGATCAAATTAGCTTTATGTGTTGTATAGAACTAGCATTTCCATCCACACACAGGGATTTGATTTGGTTTTCTTTGCTACTATTGTTGATTAACTATTTTTTTTAATAAAAGCCCCAGAAGAAAGTATTCTCAGTTGGAAAGGTTTTGCTTTAAAAATGATCCTCTTGAAGTGATTCCCGGTGCCATTTAAGGAGCTATAAGGGCGGAGATTCCAAGTGTGATTGATATATTTTATCCACAAATGAAATGATAATGTGAACACACACATGCACATTTGATCTGTGCCCCAGAGTCTGGCAAGGCTCAAGGGAAAGATGCATCTCTTTCTACCCTTTGAGTCTCCACCCAAGCCAACCATCAAAGCAAGAAATTTACATGCTCCAAAAGAGAGAACTAAGATAAGTGAAAAAGCTCTTCAGATATTTGTTTTAAAAATCCTTTGAGAGCACATTGAATTTGGATCATGAAAGAAGAGCTCAATTTGTACTTTTGATTTTTCCCAGTTTCACATTTTTTAAAAATGTTCTTTCACCACCTCCATGTGCAGAAGGCGATGAGCTTGCTTTGTTTCCCAACTGACCTATTCATATCAAGTTAGTTACACCCACTTAAGTCCCCCCCCCTCCAATTTTGGCAGTCCCACGGAGCCCTCCTATGGCGCTGGAAACTGATACAGAGACTTTTGCTTTTTATAGAAAATTCAATCCCCTGGTACCATGAGACACCCTTTCTTATTAAAGAACAAAATGCATGGAAGTTGTTAAAAACAAATCATTTTCCATTAGAAGAAAGTTACATGATTGGAAAAAGAGAAGAGCACATTGCTGTAATTACCGGTACATTAAGCAGGGAATGAACAGCTGTGTGAACTTGGAGTCCGTAGAATAACAGCTACTGAGCCAGCTTCCCCATATGGTCCAAGGGAGGAGGTGGGGTTTTAGCTGCTTGGGGGTTGGAGAGGTGAGGAGGGGGCAAACCAGAATCCCATTCAAGTGAGAAACTCAGGCCAAGAAAAGTCTGGCTTTCAAATCCAAACCCAGCTTCCTCTTTGCTGCAATGGGAAAATCCCCCTGGCCTCCATAACACAAGCCTCTAAAATCAATGTTGTTTTTTCCTAAAGAGAGCAAAATGTGAGCGTTTTCAGACTTTTGGCTACCCCGATAACTAAGAGAAAAGATGACCTCAGAAAGAGTGAATCACTTCCTCAGCTTTCTTGGGGTGTGGCTAGTACTGGGAATGATTGATATCACTTCATAAACACTCGATTTGATCTAGCATTTGCCTTTGTTCCCAATTAGAAGTAGGGTCCAGCCAACAGCGACGGGCCCTCATCACCAGGTATTGGTCTCAATCTGTTGCAGTGAGAAACATTACCGACTTCTAATTGGCATTCCCTTCAGAATTTGGCAAATTTGGTAAAAGCAGACCGGCACTATGGTAACCTTTCATTATCAATGCAAATCCTAACAGAAAAGCATTCCATTCTTCTTACATTGTATGTCATAAATTAAACACAATAAATTTTATTATGAAACCCCTTCGGAAGACATTCCTGAATAGACAAGGCAGAAAATGCTTGCATTATACTGAACAGAGCCAAAATTTGATAGTCGCTGGAAGGTTTGGCTATAAGGAATCGAGCTATTTACAGGGGGAAATACCAAATAAGCTACATCATTTGCAAGGAGATGTTTTTGTGAGTGCCATGTCCAAAACCATGTGAGTTTCAACTATATGAAGGTTATTATTACAGAGGATGGTGGCCAGCTGTTCTTCATTGCCACTGAAACAGAATGAGAAAAAAATAAAAGGCATTAAAATGGAATTGGAGGAATTCAAGCTTCCTGAAAATTTGAGTTAACAGGAGAGGGATCCACTCCAGGGAGTTATATAATAGATGCCTTTCATTTGCTATAGCTTTTTTTTTTAAATGAAAAGAAGCACTTTTAAGAGAGTTCAGGTACAATTTTGTTCAACAGTGAAATAATGAATTTGATCATCTTATGGAATTTCTCCTATTGAAAAACAATCTGAAAAATCTTTAAGAATTAGGACGATGGGAAATTAAGCAATGTCTAGGAGGTAATTTGTTTGGTCATGCTATAGTGTCATGGAATCTCATAAAACAAGAGAATGTTATTAAAGGAATCCTTTCAAAAATGGGCACAGTTCATGCCATAGATTTAGGCAGGCGTATTTCAAGAAGGAGTATAATTTCCCCATAAGTTAATTTGGCATCATCTTCTTCAGAAATAGCCAAATTTAAAAATAAAATTAAAATGCAATATCTGACTCAAATTAGGCACCTTACTATTGCTTAGGAAATTATTAAGTAGATTATAGGTACATATCTAAATAAATGTAAAAACATTGGAAAAGTATTAGAATGTCCATTTATATTTGATTTGTGGGCTCTCAGCCTAGGAGTTTATAGCTGTATTCAAGCAGGTAGTAGAATATTAACTTGTGGGACTCTCTTAATAAACCAATTAATAAATCAACCGTGGGAAGAACACTTATTCCAGTCTTTCACACATGGAATAAATCCATCATTGCCAGACCTCTGAGTTCCATAGAGCACTCTCTTTTATGTTTTCTATTCAACTTGAATGAAAATTTCTACTAGATCTCATTCCAGAGCCCCCAGGAGACAGAGCTACCTTTCAGCAAACAGTACTTTACCAAGGTCTGCACTCAAGTTTGAGCATCTCAGTAGACATGAAATCAGAAATACGGGATTACCGGATTTCACTCTGATGGTCTTTCTTCTTAGAAGCCATTATCAAAGAACATCACCTTCATCTGAGGCTCTTCTGACAGCTGACATTTATCTCTGTGACCTCTGCTTTCTGGGGAAAAAAATATACAATTTGTAGATAGGTTTAAACATTAAAATTTTTCCAAGCAGGAAGGAAAGAGTAAAACAACAACAGAGTAGTTTTACTATGTAAGCGTATCTTGACTTAAACTCCCGGACATTTAAGCCAGATGTCATGGCCCTCTGCATGAGGTAAGTAGAGTCATAGTTGTTTTTTTTTTCCAAGTTACAGAATTAGTTACTTCAGGAAATATCGTTATTTGGTTTGAGGTCCAAATTGCATGAGCATTCAAAAAATGTACCAGGGTCTGGAGATATAAGTAAAATTATTAACTGACTCTACTTTTTTTCCTTTAATGGAGCATTTCTAAGGGATCCTTTAAATCAGCTGCTCAGTTTCTTCCCCTGTAAATAATTTGTCCTTCACACAGTGTGGAGTTCTGAACAAGAGACAGCTTATCATGTAGTTGGTAGCACAGACTCCAGATCCGGTCTGAATGCGCTTGAATTCCAGCTTTGCCATGAGCCAGCTCTGTGCCCTTTGGGTAAGTTACTTGACCTCTCTGAGCCTCTCTTTCTTCCCCTATAAAAGCAGGATTTCATGGTACCCCTTTGCTCTGAGTATTTTTGAAAGTTGCCATGAAGTTGTTTGCCTATAGCTCCATGAGACAAGCAGAGGGAGAAGAGAGCTAAAACAAATCAGCACAAGAACACCATGGGGTCAGGGGCGCCTGGGTGGCTCAGTGGGTTGAGCGGCCGACTTGGGCTCAGGTCATGATCTCACGTTTCGTGGGTGGAAGCCCTGCATCGGGCTCTGTACTGACAGCTCAGAGCCTGGAGCCTGTTTCACATTCTGTATCTCCCTCTCTCTCTGCCCCTCCCCGCTCACACTCTGTCTCTCAACAATAAATAAATGTTAAAAAAAATTTTTAAAAGAACACCATATGATCAAAAATAACTACTTTTCTGCACAGGAAGGAAAACACCATGCTCTTTGATATTTATCTATGATGCAACAATATATTCATCCTTATTTTGAAGCAAAGGTAGATCTTCTACTTGTAAGTGTGAAATATTAGATAAGATGGACTATGATCAGCAGGTGTTGGGGGAGGCAGGGTGCCACACTGTGAATTTCCTACATTGTCTCACTGATCACGTGGCCTTCCTGAACACAGTAGCAATACAAAGACGGAAAGAAAGTTGAGTGAAGGGTAACACTGGTGCATTTTAGGCACTTGGTCCAACGTCCCAGAAAACAGGCAGCTGGAGTTAGGAGACTCCCTTCTCCATGCCTCACGTTCATTGTCTCTTTCACAGGTTTAGAGACTGCCTTGGTCCTTCCAAACCTTTCCAGATCAACTACAAGTATGGATGTATCCACTCACCTCTCTGCTCATAAACTCAACCAATATTAACTGAGCACCTACTGTGTGTCTGAGACTCTACCGGGAAGCTACATGAGAGACAGGCGGGGTGGAGGAGGGGTGTGAAGAAAGGCCTATGTTCACAAAGATGAATAAATAAGACACCGTGCTTATCCTCAAGGAATGCGTGGTCTGGTGAGACACCTATAACAAGGATCCAGAACAAAGAATGATCAGAGCAAAAGTCATGTAATGCAGGTGTGGGAAGGAGCCCAAGAGAGAAGCAAGTGTCTAGTGCTGCTTAGGAAAGGCTGGGATGTTTTCTCGAAAGAGAAGAGGCTTGATTTAGGGCTACAAGAAAAGTAGGAATTATCCAGGTAAAAGGGCAGAAAAGAGGGACTGAGGAAGCAGCAGGGTCAGAAGAAATGTCCCAGCAAAGGCATGAAGTCCTACAGCAACTCCTTATGCACGGAGTGTGCTTCATACCATTTGTGATCGGCACGCAGGGCATTTTGTGGTGATGGGTTTCCGAGCATACCAAAGACACAGTGTTTTCAAAAGCCCACAGTGACAGTTTAATGGAAGGGCCACTTCCAAAGCTGTGCAACCGGCCTGGGTTATCTGATTCCTGCTTGAAGAAAACAAGGCAGAATTGAAGGATGAGGTCAGCGTTAAATGAAGAACGTGACACTTTCCTGAAGGACCAGCTTCTAGGAAGTTTTAAAAGATAAGAACAGGCTATTGTCTCCTATGCGGCCATTGCCCCATCCAAACGTCTTGAAAGTGACAATTCCAAGGGTCAGGAAGGAATGATCCTAACTCATGGGCGTCTTGTTAGTCCCATGGTTTCACTGATGCACAGTCTGTACTTTTTACATGTTACCTAAATCACAAACGTGATGCCTTCTGTTAATGATAGAGAATGCTAATCTGTACTGAACTGTGGAAAATATGCCCATCCACCTCAGATCGTGGAAAGGAGAAAATAACCGGAGTTACCCAAGTCCATGTGTGAAGACCCAGAGAATGGAACACTGGGGTAGCTTGTGAAAAATAAATAAACTGAGGCCACTGAAAGAGAGATTTTGATGGGGATACCCAGGTGCCTCAGCTGATTGAACAACGACTTCAGGTCATGATCTCACGGTTCAGTGAGTTCGAGCCCTGAGCCCCCCATGGGGCTTCCTGCTGTCAGCTTGGAGCCCACTTCAGTTCCTCTGTCCCCCTTTCTTTCTGCCCCTCCGCTGCTTACTCCATCAAGATATAAATACATGTCAACAAATGTTTTTAAAAAAGAGGGATTTTGACAGCTAAAGTTCAGATCAAGGGAGAAACAACCCTTTGAAGCCTTGTTGCCAATATCAGAAGATGTAATAATGGCTGATGGAGACAGACAAGCCACAGTCCACACCTCACTCAGCCTATGGGCTCATTCTCCAATGCAAATCGTGACACTCTCCAAACTCATATTTGAAGAAACAGCAGAGTCTGCAGTAAACGCTATGATATTCGATCCTTTTCATTTATATAATAGCACTATAAAACTGGATCTGGATTCGCCCTACCAACGTTAAACTTGATAGGACTCCGCCAGTGCAGGTTTTCATGGCCCTGCAACATGGATGAAGAAAGGGGACGATCATCACAGCATTTTCTTTACTTCTCCAGTTTCTCCGAGAGCAGCATGAGTCAGCCTTCTGCAAAGAGAGGCGATGGAATCTGAATCTGTAAACACATTATGCGGTGGACTGCTGAGCGGCCCCGCACCCCCCCTCTTGCTCATTGATGAGGGTCCAACAAAGCAACAGAAGAGTCGCGCTACATCTGGAAGCATTGTTCACCGAGCTAAACTACCAAGCAGGTGAAGCCTTTTAATCCCGCACCCCAGCGCCTATAAAATCTGTCCGGTCCCTTCAGCGTTTGTGAACAACCCTGGGAGAGGAATGCTTAGGACAAATAAATGGGGGCGGGTATAAATTAAAGAGCAACACCTGTCTTTGCAGCTGGCCGGCAGGCCTCCCTTTAATGTGCTGTCTGCTGGGAAATGGAGGCGTCTCAGGTTACGCGGCGGCCTGAGCCTGCAGAAAGAAAGGAATTCTATGACCAGAAAGATGTGAGGCTTGATCTGTGGCCAAAAACAATGGTGCAAGGTACAAAATGAAAACCTCTGTCAGGACAAAGGCACTCGATCACAGAGCAACGCGCCACTTGGCCGTTTGAAGACACGAACGCAACACCGAAGTCACAACTGGATTGACAACCGGGTGATCCCCTTTTACCTTCTAAATGCTTCCCTGGCTGGAACGACTTGTTGAAATCGAAATGAGAAGAATACAGCCGCCAGCCGCGCACAGTGTCTTCATTTAGGGCTCCTTCTGGCTCGTCTCAGGGAAAAGCAACTTGCAAGATTTATGCTCCTCCTCCTTCCGTCCATGTTTTTTTCCATTAAAAAGGGAATTTAGAGCAAAGTTACCAATGTAACTCCAACCCAGGGCTGGAGAAGTCCTCGCTGACTTGCAAAATAACTGTGGCTTCAGCAGAATTGTGTGCCCAATCCTAACAGAGGTGAAGCCCATAAAAACTGTGTGCACATAGTTTTAAAAAACAGGAGAAAAGACCCTGGAATTTGGTCCACATTGGATCTAATGGTTTGTTTGGCCACAGAGAACACAGCTAAATTTGAATAATGGGAACAAATAGAATCAACGGGAAGGGTCCTTCCAAGAAAAGGTCAGAAGAACACACACACACACGCATGCACGCACACACACATACATACACATGGTGGTCCTAGATGCCAGCAGAATGGGAGTCAATGGAGGTCAATACTGGCCTGTGTAGGATGATTTGTAGGGCCAGGAAGGGACCGTTGCTTTTNGCATGCACGCACACACACATACATACACACGGTGGTCCTAGATGCCAGCAGAATGGGAGTCAATGGAGGTCAATACTGGCCTGTGTAGGATGATTTGTAGGGCCAGGAAGGGACCGTTGCTTTTTCATCTGTATACTGATGCCTGGAATCCTATAATGGAAAGCAGAGCCCCATTCGTCCATGCCCCAGTCAGAGCCTGGATAAAATGCAAAGACACTGTAGCAGTAAGATAAAATTCACAATGAGCCCTAAGTGGCAGAACCCAGCCCGAGGCTTAGTGAAAGATGGCAGAGGGAAATCAGGCATGCCTCAGCTCCTTGGAAGTTTGGAGCTTTCAAGGGGCACCACCCAGTAGGGTCAATGAAACAGGATGTGATGCTGTGGACGCCGATGCCAATTTTTTTCTCTTGGAATGTGGGTTCTGACCATAACAGATGGAACTGCTTGGGTCAACAATATGTGAAATGAGAAGGGGGCCTGTGCCCAAGAAGGAAGCAAACGCCCCAGGTGTCCAGTCCCAAATATTTTGGCAGTGAATTTCAACACTGGGGGAGAAATAATTTATTCATGGAAAACTTTCAATGAACTGTTTTTAAAAATGTCTAAAATGTCTATTGTCAGTTTCCATTGCAAGCAGCTATCAGCAAAGTTTCATTGTTAGCTTGAAGAAATGATTCCACTTTATTAAGTTCTTGTTCAATATTCTAATTAAAGCATTAATGACAGGGAACTCATTCATTAAAATACATTATCATAACCCTTGCAAAGAGGCATTTGTTTTTTCAATGATATTCTCTTCCTTGCGTGACATTTGAGGACACTTAAGCCATTTTTAATACATAAATATAGATTTTTTTCTTTAGAATCACCTCTCTCTCTCTCAAACACATACACACACTCTCTCCCTGCCTCACCCTCTCTCTTTCTCTCTGTGTCTCTGTATGTGTGTGTGTATATAGGAGAGGACACAAATTTGATTCATGTCCCCATTTGCATTTGTGAACACACCCTGTCTCCATCACCATAAGAAGTAATTGGAGTCTGGCCCTTACTCTGCTTCACTGAATATACTGAAGAAGACACTCCATTATATCTGCACTGACTCTATTGAATGAGATGTTGATCTGCTTGGGCATTTTCACTGAGTTTGAAAATGCGCCATTATAAGTGTTCCTAACTGTGGTGAATTATGAATCTGCATTCGGCATCCATCATATCATTTGCTCTGTGCTCTGTCTGGTGGGAAGAGGAATGGGGTCAAATAGCAATTAAAGCATGGGCACCTTTCAAGAATTCTTAGCACTTTCCAATATTACTTATTTTCATCAGGTCTTCTGCCAAGTACCAGCTTGCTCACAAAAAGACAATTATTGTGGATAAAAAGGCAAAAATCTAGCAATTCACAACTACTTTAAGGCAACTGACCACATTGTGAAGTGACATAAATTTTCAGTTGATTTGCAGATGTTATGATATTCATGCACACTGAGAATCCATTTGACACTTGATTTCAAATGTTGCCCCACCAGTGAGAAACCATGTCACAAAACTGACAATTGGCAATAATTAGCTTAAAGAACCAAACATAACTTTTCCAGGCCGGAGACCACATACATAGAATGATATTGTTTAAAAGCAGAAGATTGGCAGGAAACCTAAATTTCATTTAGACATTAACTTCAAATTTCTTAGGAGCACAATCCAGCTTCAATATGTTCTTGAAGGTGAAGATTATAAATCAGACCATCACTCTCATATTTGTCATATGATGTAAGATGCCCATCCAAAGCAAATCCAGTTTAGAGGCAGAGCCAAGCTGACTGTGCACTATTCAGAACGCTGCTAACAGACTATAGTCACAGAATATTACTTATGAGTCTCTTCCTTCTGTATGTAGGAAGATAGTAGCCAAGCCTTTCTCAGAGGTGAAGAGTAGAGCTCTACCTAATTCAGAATTATACCTGAAGGTCGTAGCCATCATAATATGGGAAGGGAACAGAAGTGATTTCAACTGCCTTGTGTTTTTTCTTCTCTATAAAAATGTAGTTCTCCCTCTTGAAAAACTAGGTCTTGACTTTTAAAATAAAATAAAATAAAATAAATAAATAAAATTTATTATAATTAGACAAATCATGCTATATAGACATTTCAAGTTAATTTAATAAGGATTAAATACCTTAATTTACTAGGTAAAATCTGGGGTGTAAAGAAAACTTAGTCAGTGTCCCGTGAGGGGAGAGAAGGCCTCCAAATATAACTATATTATGAAGGAGAATGTTGTAAACACATAGTGAATTTGTATACAAAGTTCTCTGAGAACACAGAAGAAAAGCAACGATTCTTTTGTGAAACAAGGATGTCTTTAGGGGGGAGTGATTATTTGATCTGTTTCTTGAAGATGAATGGAATTTCAACACAGAGGAGATGGCAGATAGTTTTATCCTTAGGAGAGCGTGGATCTGGGAGAGCCAGCTATGGCAGACAGCCTAATGTACTCATACTTGTAAAAAGGCTTTACTGCCACCATCTTTCATAGGCTACTTGGGATTCCAAAAGATAGAAGTGTCAAAATTGACCTGTGTTTATGGTGAAAAAGACAAGTGAGTTATAGTGGCCTGTAGTCTTTGACCCTTCCCATAACCACCACCAAATGCACGGCCAGGACTGTTGCTTCCTGTCCTATCCAAGGAATGGATGTGAAGGCATGTTAATGAACAAAGCAAGGCTGCCTCTGTCTCAACTATCTACTAAAAGTGCTTCCACAAGCTCACTAATGCTATCCTTGACACAGAATGCTCCTCCCCCCACCTCAAAATAATTTAAAAAAAATTTTTTTAATGTTCATTCATTTTTGAGAGAGACAGAGCACAAATGGAGGAGGGGCAAAAAGAGAGGGAGACACAGAATCTGAAGCAGGCTCCAGGCTCTGACCTAGCTGTCAGCACAGAGCCCAATGTGGGGCTTGAATTCATGAGTCATGAGATCATGCCCCGAGCTGAGAGATCATGACCTGAGCCGAAATCAGAAGCTTAACCAACTGAGCCACCCAGACGCCCCCCAAAATAATTCTTATTTCTCTTCTTGGCTATATTCGACACCTTCTTTATTAAAACAGCTTTTCTGATCTTCCTAGAACCACCATTGCCCTCTTCTTTCAACCATTCTTAAAAGTCAATATCACTGACTTCCATAGCTTTAGCTAAACATATATGCTAATAAACTTCAGATCTATATCTCAAACTCTGATGCAGTTGTCTAATAAGTTATTAGATAAGTGTAAGATTTATGAATGTGGATAAGATTAAGGTGCTAAGTAACCTGGTGGACTAAGAACATAGCCCGAGAATGTCAACAATTGAGAGTAGACAGAGGAAGATTAGAGAGAGGACTGGTTAGAGAAGGAAGGAAGGAAGGAAGAAAGGAAAGAAGGAAGGAGGAAGGGAAGGGAAAATTAAGATAGTGTGGGGTCTCCACAATCTAGTAGTGTAGGGAAAGCTCCAAAACAAGAACATAATCCACAGTCTCCAACACAGCTTGTGCCAAGTAAGTAAACACCAAAAAAGGCCCATTGGGCTTAGCAGATTGAAGGTCATTTGGGGTTTTAGCAAAAGCACTTTCAGAAGAATAGTGACAGGAGAAGCCAGAATACAGTGGGAGGAGAAATAAATAAGACAGAAGAAAATGACATAGTGGGACAGTAGGATTAAGCTGTCCTGGACCCCACTCTGTGTGTTAGAAAGACCCACAAGAAGGTGAAGCTTAATAGCCTCTGAAGGAAGACTAGATAATCCACCAGCCGGACAAGGAAGAGGCTTCACAGGGAAGAACACCTGCAAAGCACAGAGGTATGAGACAAGTCGATTTGTTTAGAAAACATAAGAAGTTTGCTTAGAAAACACAAGCATCATCAAGGCATTAAAATGAATGGCTCATCTGGGTAGAATAAAAGTTATGAGGTAGGGCAAAGACCGGTCAAATCAGATGAGACTTTCAGGCCTCAACTAAGGAAAAGGTACTTTATCCTGAGGCAATACGGAGCCATTGCAAGGTTGCAATCATTCTATTTGTGATTTACATTGGCAGAATGAAGAGTGAGAAAAGGCTAGAGGCAAGGTGAGCTTAGCAGTAAGGAAGATTTTACAATAGTATAGGAGGGAGGTGACAGCGTATATTAATAACAGAAACTAGATAGAGTAAGAATTATCAAGAGTTGGTGATTAAGTGGATGTGGGAATAAGGCATGGGAAAAATAGGACTCAAGGTAAAGACAAACGTGTCTGGTTTAGTTGATTAAGGCGGGAGGCAATGTCCCTAATTATGGAAGCAAGCAGAAAAAGAGATCTGCCTGGAGGGGAGAAAAGATCATGACTGCATCTGAAATATTTTGCATTTGAGGTTTCTATTAATGTCTCCAAGGTTTCTTTTAATGTCCAGACAAATTCCTGGACCTAGTGTGCCTGGTGTGTGGGACGAGTCACAGAAATGTAGAGGCTGAGATTAAGAAGAACTGGGGATCATTATGAATCTGGTCTGAAATTCACTGTATTGAAGAGATTCCAGAGAAAAGGGATGGTGGTGCTTAGTTACCTTCACATGCTTCAAAGTGGTTCAGATTCTCTATCTTTAGGGCACAAATGGTTCTAGTAATTAAACCTCCAAACTGTGTGTGTGTGGGGGGGCAAGGTAGGACTGAATGAAATCAAACTATATGAGTTGGAGTAATTCAGAGACTGGAAATCAATGACGATCTGATGAACCCTTAAAATCTCTTTTGCTACACTCCCTACCACTGTTCACAACAAGAGTGTCGGAAGGGCAGTGGAAGACGTAAACCCAGAGCCTTCTGGAAGTCTCTAACAACGGAGGATGCAGAGGTGCCTTGGGGAGGTAGCCTGTAGAAAAGAAGCCCTCATCATCACAATATGTTCCCAACACAGCATAAGATGAAAATCTATCTGCCATTATATGACCCAAGCAGACCAGGTCGCTTTGTCTTTTGCAATTTCATGTGGCCTCCATATGCTGTGTGACCCCGATGTTCATACTAACCTGATTGCAACTGCACACCCATTTGGGGAATGGATGACTAGTATAATGAATTGGCTTTTATGTCGTATCTCCCTTTCCCCTTGGCCTTGATCTCTGTAGATTGAATTGCTTCTAGGTCAATGTGAACCCTACAGTGAATCTTCAGACAGAGGGTATGATTTACTTGGAGCATAGGTATTGTACTAGAAAGCAATCTCTTCTCCATTTTAAATACAAAGTGTCATTTGCTTCCGAATAACTCAAGGCAATTTCCCATGTGTTTTTATTAGGCACCCTCAAGTCCAAATTCCAGTTGGGAATTTCAGAGGCTCTAAATTATAGCCAAGGAATAATTTTTCATTCAGAAGGATGAGAATCCCTGAAAGGTTTCAGGTTATGGAGGACTACTGGCCAAAGTAAAAATTTCCCAGGGAAATGTTTCAGGTCACTAAAGAGAATGAAATTCATTTCAGGTTCAAGCTACTTGTCTCGTGCTTTTATTGTCTTTGTAGCAAAATAAAAATAGGAAAAGAGATCTCCACAAAGATAGAGTCAGAATTTGTGAGCAAATTGATGAAGGCAAGTTTATCTTTGCTTTACCTGCTTTAATATAAAGTTTAACTTATGCATCCCAAAGAACAACTTTATATTTCATATTAAGCATGACACTATGAAGTTTTACAAACTTAAAGCACGATAACTGTAATTCTGGCAAGGGCTAAAACGTATCATTGCCAAATACTTTCCACTTTAACCTCATTTCTTCTTGGTTGAAATTTGTACAAAAGCTTTCCCTCTAAGGGGCAGGGGTTTCTCTGCTCAGAGGTGAGGTGACTTTCTAAAAAGAAAATTTGAAGTCTTCTGAACCACTTAAAGTCATAAGCACAAAAAGAAATAACCCCCACTTTCAAATGTCAAAATTCTTGAGCTTTAAACACAAAGATCCATGGGATGAGAATCAATTGATGTTTCAGATAAAATAATCTTAAAAGTTTTAAGAACGACTCAAAATGATATTGGACATTAGATTGAGTCAGGATAACGGAGTAGTTTTTAAACAGTTTCTAGAGATTGACGTATCCGTATACTTAGAGAAAAAAACTCTGAAACAGATATTTTAGGAGATCAAGGCTTTGATAAAGTGAAGAATAAAAATACTAAATCAGAGTAGCAGCTTTTATTAAATTATTTTAAGCATGTGCAGAGCTTTACAAGTCAAAATGTTTTACAAACCTTATCTGGATATCAGAAGTCCTCTACTTCACTACAATTCTTTATCCTATGCCCCGCAAGTGACTACTTACAATTCTTTTAGCAGTTTATTGGGATACTCACCTTTTGATAACTTTTCCTGCTACCTCTTGATTTATAATTTGTAAATTTGTAGACATCATCTATTAACTTTCGGTTTGAAGCAAAAAGCACCCTTACCTCCCGTCACGCCCTGCATCCTTTTCTCTACATCCTCCCATGAAATTTATCAGACTTTCATTATGATCATTTTAAGCATGATTTACTTTGTTTTTGTCAGCTAATAAGTGTATGGTTTTTTTTGGGTTTTTTTTTTTCTGTCATGATTTTCTGCCATTATCATTAATACTTTCAAGTCCTCCAACTTAATTTTAAAAAACTTTGGAATGTTTTATCATATGGTCAAGCATTTCAGGAAGCGAGCCATTCAACTAGGGTGTGTGTGTGTATGGGCGCATGTGTGTGTTTTTCTTGCCACTTCCTTGAGTATGTTGTCTCTGTCCAATCTGGAAGTTGTGTTCTATTCTTCCTCCTAAGTGGCTCCCTAGGGAAAAAAAAAAAAGTCTTCCAGGTTATACTGTGTGAATTATGTAAAGACTAATGTATTCAATTTTAGTTTTTTTGCACTAATGATGGAACAATATGACAACTGATTTTAGGTTGACTTCCATGCATGCTGATGTTCATCAGCTTTCAGGGGAAAAGTTTTGTGTAGACTGATCTAACTCTTGGTTTTCCTACAAAATAAAAAAAATAGTTCAGGTCCCAAATTCTAACGACACAAATGAGATGCTTCAGATTTGCTCCTTTGTTTGATAGCATTGGTATTCTTACTCTCTTCTGAAGAAGGAATGCAGCCTGCTTTATAATAGTAGGTTTGCTTCAAGAATTTTGCAGATTGTTGTATTTTGTAATTTAACAGAATCATCAGTGAAATAGGGGATAATCTTCAAAGAGCACATTTGGTGAAAGTTATCTCTGAATACCTTAGAAGTTTGAAAAACATATATATACATATACATGTAAATGGTTCACTCAATAAGATATTTATGGATCTGGAATCTTCTTTCTTACACTGAAAGATAATTTAACTTAAGTGAAACTTTATAGGATATATTGTTAGAACCAGCTATTGGTGAAAAATTAAAGATGAATGTTGAAAATGTATTATCATTTCCTTTATTTTATTTTATAAATGATAGTATATTTATTATATTATTTGAGAGAGATTACACAAGCAAGCATGGGAAAGGGGTAGGGGGAGAAAGAGAGAGAGAGAGAGAGAGAGAGAGAGAGTCTTGTACAGGCTCCACTCCCAGTACAGAGCCCAATGCAGGGCCCCACAACCCTGACATCACGACCTAAGCTAAGCTCAAGAGTTGGTCACTCAACTGACTAAGCCACGCAGGTGTACCTCCTTCATTTTAAATAAAGGACATGAATACCTGAATATCCTGTACAGGCTGAAATTACTTTGAAAGCCTTCTGTCACATATTTGGGGAGATTAGTTTTCCTCCTAAATGTTACTGACACAAAATTTAGAAATATTTTAGATGTACATTATAACCTGGGGTATCACTGGTGACCGATTCAGCCTAGAATGGATAAATTAACAAGTGAAAAGTGTTTGTTACATTAAAAACATAGAACATTGATAAAAGCTTGGTGTGTTAAACTATGTATGTTTCTGTCTAAATAGGGAATCGCTGTGTCCCTGATAACATTGTTATGTTACATATATGGAACACCTCAAAGTTTCAAATGTAATAATGATTCAATTTAATGGTTTCTACACTCACTCCCTTTTAATGATAAACATGTACAGATTTTGTAATTCTTTTTTATCCTTATGTTAGTTTTGTTCACATCATATTTATTAAAATATAACTTAATGTCCCTTGACTCTAATAATAAAAATTGAAGATGTATTTCATTTTTTCTAGTAATTTATTTTTAATTGTATTTTACAAAGGAATATTGCATGGGAAGCATGGCTGTAATAATTATGAAGAGAAGAAGGGTACATATATAGCGATATTTGGAGGACAGAGAGATGATAGAAAAGGGGTCACATGAGCTTGGGTGAATTTTTGGAAGCCCTCCATGTCTGAAAATATTTTTATTCTACCCTCTGCCTTCTTAACAGTTTGCCAGGATATAGACTCAAGGATAAAGGAATTCTCCTTCAGGGTTTTGAAGCGATTGTTTTATTTACTTACTTATTGTGTATTTATGTATGTATGTATTTATTTATTTCTAGTGTTCCGGTTAAGAAATCTAAAGGTAGTCTGATTTTAAACTTATATATGCCCCTGATTTTCTTTCTCTCATTTTTTATTCCTTTTCTTGCTATTCTTCCTTCCTCCCTTTTCCCTCCCTTCCTTCTTGCAATAAGGCAGATACTATTATCTCTGTTGTACTAATGAAGAAACTACCTTTATAACATGAGGGTGTTACAAAACACAATCACTGAATGAATGAAAAAGGGTATCAGCCAGTCCAAAGCCAATATGATTAGAGATAATGGACGATCAGCAGGTGCAAGTTGTTTGCCTAAATTTATACCGTATGCTCTTCTGTAAGAGGCTAGCAAGGTAATTAAAAGAAAGAAATAATATGATGAATGTGAACATGTCTCCTCCTCTGCCTACCATTTAGTAGGCACTTGGTAAATATCACCTTTACCTCAGTGGCCCACCCTGAAATCCACTAGCCTTTCAGGAGTGTAGATAGGACTATACTCCCATGAATGAGTATCTCTAGCGCACTGGTAACAGTTTCTATGGCTTCTGATAAATGATTCGGATAAGGCTCCAGAAACTATTTTTAGTGGAATTGGTCACCTGTGCGGTGTGAAACTTGTCACTTATCAAATGGCAAAATGGAAAATTGTTAGGAGGTGACAGGATATTTTATAAAACCAAAACTCCCAATTTTCAACACATTTCACACAGTGTTTTTTTTGGGTGTCTTCATTTTCTTTCATGCAAGCCTTTTTTTTTTTTTTTTTTTTTTTTTTTTTGTCCCTNCTTAAACTTTAGAGCCTCTAAACTTCCTCTCCTGACCTTCTAGTGACAGCGTCATCATTGTTCCTGAGACTGTGATTAGGACTCGTGACAGTTGCATGCCAAACCTTCCCAGGGGAGGGACCCTCACGTGTTCCACAGCATTTGTTTTACTTCAGTGAACAGGACCAAGAATGACTTCAGAACAAAGCTGACCATTACCTGAAAGTGCTTTCTTTGTTTGTTTATTGGGAGATTTTTACAGGGAAAAAAAAAAGGAAATCATTAAGTTAATAATTTAAATGCAACACGTGAAAACTTTCTGTATTCAGATAAGTCTAAGGCATTTGCTGGCTTGGATAGATCATAAAATCATAGCCTTTAAAGCCTGGGAATGACTAAGAAATGTCTGGTTCAAGGCTGCAAACTCATGCTCAGGGAACCAAAGAAATAACACAGGTGAAGCCAACTATGTGACAATCAGACCCTCCGGGGACCAGTGAGCATGTAGACTAATGGCATACATAATACCCGTGTAGCCTTATTCTTCCCTAATAACAGCCGTCTTGTGGCCATGGAAACGAAAGCCACCCACTAAAGATGGTGACCCAGGATCAACTCAGTCAACAAGTATATTGTGAGTGTTCACTGTGGAGCAAGCACTGAAGAAGAGCAAGGCTCTGCTCTAGCAGGGACCTTAAATTCTGAGGGGGCGTGAGAAACACACAGTGAAAAACAAAGTGAAAAGGTGAGAGGGTAGAAACTGGTGTGAGCCTGATGTTAATTTAGATACGGCACTTGGCAGAAGTCTCTCTGTTGGGAAGACATTGAAACATAGACTTTTATAAGATATAACAGGAAGAGCTCAGAGAGCTGTATTACTGCCAGTCCTAAGGGGGGAAATCAAAAAGGTCCAGAGCTCCTTATGTTTGGGAACCCCTGAACAAAATACCCTCTTGTGGTGAGTCATATTATACACTAGAATCTGAAAGGATCTAACTAATCCTGAGGTAAACAAACATATGCAACTTTCCTTAATCCATAATTCCCCAGATTCATTTGACTTGGAAACTTCTGCTGGAGTTAGGCCTATCAACCACCTCTGGAGAAGTTCCAAGTCATAATCTTGGGAATTGCCCCAGGAAGGAAACAATTAACTATTGCTGAAGCCTCTAGAGAATTCGCTGAACCTGACTCATTCATTGTTGTTTTTTAAGCTCGCATAAATAAACATTTTTATTCAAATCAGATCATGATGTTCTGTTATTTAGCAAGCAAAAATAATCAAGGAAGAGAAAAAAAAAATATATATATATATANCGTAAGAAAAAAATCTAACTTTTCAGGGAGAATAATGCTCTTCCCTCTCTGTTACCAAATATGCTGTTTCCTTCTCCTACACAGCATGTTGTTACGGTCCCAGGTTTGGTTTCAAGGTATTTATCCTGTGTTTGCCTCACTCTCCATTACTGTACTGTATGCTCCGTAAAGGCAGAGACGGAATTTGCTTCAACCCTCAATCCTAAATGTCTAGCGCTGTACAAGGATCATGTTTGGTGGTGGGTTAATAAAGAAAGTTTATTTAGAATGAATATTATTTCGTGCTCAGTAACTTCACATTTGAGCTCATAGTTTAAAGCTAGTCCAGGGAATACCCTCATTGCAGAGTTTGCATCTATACACTCACTTGATTTGTCAAGATGGAGTTTCCTCTTCCTGCCATCAAAGCAGTTTCCAAGTATCCATACAATCTGAGTATACCAC
>NW_027536464.1:10773917-10788171 GCF_008692635.1 Crocuta crocuta
GGTGGTAATTAACACATCAATTGCCATTTGAGCAGTACAACAAGATGGATGAGAAAAGTCAACTTTGTAGGAAGCCTTTGCCAGCTAATCCATCCAATGCTCAGCCCTGATTGTATTTTAGAACTCAGGGAATATTTCAGAGTAACAATAGCTGGCATTTTCTCCAAATCAATTAATTCACCTTTTTTAAAAATATCAGCCATAGACTTTTTTTTTTCAACTTCCCAAATAATTTTAATATGTCACAAATGTTGGGAACCATTTTACATTGATCAAAGTAGTTGAAACCTTTAAGGACTCTGAGTACAAGCAATGAAATAAAGATAGATGGAGTACCTGAGTGGCTCAGTTGATTAAACATCTGACTCTTGATTTCAGCTTAGGTCATGATCTCGAGGTTCATGAGATAGAGTCCCGCATCAGGCTCTGCATTGACAATGCAGAGCTTGCTTGGGATTTTCTCTTTCTCTTCCTCTCTCTCTGTCCCTACCCCCCCCCCAAAATAAATAAGTTACCTTAAAAAAAGAAAGACATGAAGAGGGAATTCTTGCGGGTAGAACATTCAAACTGACCAGGCAGGGGAATATGTTAACCTGGCTCAATATATTCATATCAAATGATAGCACCACCTTGATTCAAAAGAGCTGGCAATACCAGTCAGCAGATGCAGACTCTGGAAATGACTTAATCTTTTTTGGGGAAAAAAAAACCTGTCCCAAGAGCCTCATGGATCTAAAATAGCAATGGTGCTACTCACTTATTATATTAAAGATGAGATCTGAAGGACGTGGGCATGATAGTGTATTTGAATACAGCTCCAAAAATCATCTAACACGCTTTATATCCTCCAGACAAGAAAAAAGGAAAATCTTCTAGAAGCGTGAAAGCTGTTATTTCTTGTGTCATGACTTGTGCTCACAGACACACACATATAGATACTTGTTCAAACAGCAGCATATATGTGAGCTGAAGATGCATCAGCCAAACTCTAGTTGGCCATGAATTAACATTGGGAGCAGAGGCTGTGAATTAAAGATGTATCTATCTCTATCAGTATCTCCACCTCTATCTCTATATTTCCCTCTGTTTTTAATGCCACATGATTTATTGAGATTAGTGATTTTGTATATTTGTTGTCATCTTCCAATTCCTTTTGTTCTCTAATCCCTTCTGGAAAATAGGATATTGCTAATAGGTAACTAATGATGTCCAGGAAGGAAAATCAAGCAGTGCAATGTGATTGAGGCAAATAATTAAGAAAATAACATGAGTGTGGTTTGAAAGAACAGTATAGCTGATTATCGTAGACAGCCTTCAAGAAGCCAGTCACTTTTATTCTTTACAAAAATAATGTAACTATAAAAAACCTGTTCTATTCCTCTTATATATTGGTTTATTAAGTTTATATAAAGTTTCCTTACATATGACTTAATCATTGACTTCTAAAATCGCTGACATGTGAAAACCTTCTAAGTTGGAAAGAATAATGAAGACATGCCACGTGCCATGTGCTGTGTGCCTTATTTCAATTTCGACGCGAAGTGTTGGATTTTGCGGAGTCTGAATACACAAGCTCCCATCCAGAGCCTCCCTGCTCAACCAGTAGCTCAGTCAATCATCCATTCTTACCTACCCAGCATCACTGTCACTTTTTGTCCCTTGCTTTAACCGCAATTCACTGATGCAAGCAAGAGGTTTCTTTGTAACTCTTAAAAAACATTTCATGCAAAATATTCCCCAAAGCCACTCTCTTTGATTTCTACATACATCAGTCAATCTGTAAATGACTGTTGAATGTAGAAGAACTCCAATAGCCTTAAATAATCATATTTCATATATGATATGCTCAAGTAAACTGTGGTACACTTCAAGGGTAGAAAGCATATCTTAAATAATGAGTATCCATCACTGATAGATCACGGTAGAATGCTAGTGACAGTGTAGGATAACAAGAACTACACCTTATCTGTTTGCCTGACTATCAAATTAGGCTTAATCATTTCTTTTCTATTTTAGTTTGAAACAATCTCACACTTACCAAAAAGTACTATAGATATAGCTCTTCTTTTCTTAACTTTTCTTTTAAAAGTAAGTTGCCACCAAGATATGCAACCCAATCATCCCTAAATGTTTACTGTCATATTCTACAAATAAGAGCATTCTTCCTTATAGCCACAATACTACCATCAAAAAGCAGGAAATCTGAACAGATGTATCATTACCATCTAATTTTCAGACTCTCACTCAAGTTTTCCAGTTAAATTAAAAAAGACTTTTATAACAACAAACAAACAACAACAACAACATCTAGTTCACAGTCACACATTACAATTAATTGACACATCTCTCCAATCTTCTTCAGTTTGGAATTGTTTCTCAGTCTTCCTTGATTTTCATAACCTTGACATTTTTGAAGACTACAAACCAAATTTGGGCCTTTATGGTGCTTTCTCATGATTAGGTTCATGCTATCCATTCTGTCAGTAATATTACAGAAATAATGCTATCTTCTTTGCATTAGACCATAGCAGTAATTTAGAATGGTCCCATGACTGATAATATTTGCTTTGATCACATAAGTAAAGTGGTAACTTCCAGGCTTCTCTTTCATGTGAGAACCTGTTCAAGTGGACATAAGGTTGTCTTGAAGAAAAATTGGAGGATTAAATCTTCTCCAAGCAGGAGCGCCTGGGTGGCTCAGTCAGTTAAGCATCTGACTTCGGCTCAGGTCATGATCTCAGGTTCATGGGTTCGAGCCCCGTGTCGGGCTCTGTGCTGACAGCCAGTTCAGAGCCTGGATCCACTTTCAGTTTCTGTATCTCCCTCTCTTTCTGACACCCCCTTGCTCACACTATCTCTCTCTCTCTCTCTCTCTCTCTCAATCTCTCTCTGAAATAAATAAAACATTAAAAACAAAACAAAACAACTTCTCCAAGCAAAAATGTATATGGTCACATAAAATACTTTAATTTAGGTAATTCTTTAACTAAAAATAGTACCAATGATATTTTGTGTATATCAAAATAGCAACCAAGTACATTGTTTGTGTGTATTGATTCATCATTGCTACCTGAGGTTTCTTTGTGGAATAATGGAGAGGCCTTGCTGCTGATGGTGGTGATGATGATAGCAGTACAGATACGAAGGGAAGGAGGAATTGGAGTGTATGTGAAATTAAAGTCCTCGAGGTCCATTCCAATATGCCCTTCAAAATGCTGACTGCTCATGTGTGAAATGTAGTAGGTCTATGTGCTCCTAAGTTGTGTCATCTGGACCCCTTTGGAAGCTGCTTTCTCTCATCCAGCATCAGCATTACAATTCTTCCACTGTAGCCAAAAGAGGCAAGAAAGGAAGATATTGCAGAGTTTAACTTGTGTGTGTATATTATGATACTTAAAATTAATGTTAATTAATATAGCAAATTATATTAAATAATGAATATATACTATATGAAATATAGTATGTAATAGTATATATCAAATTATATTCATTCATATCAAGCAATGTGATCCCATTTCATAATAGAAGGAAACAGACAAAAATTATATTCCCTTCTAATATTTGACGCCCTAATAAATCTAAGTGGATTAAAGATTTACATGTGAAAATGAAACCACCTGTTTACAAAGAGAAGTATAAATGAATATAAGAGTGAGGAAGTTCCCATTAAGGATGACAGGCACAAGAGAAAGATCAGTAAATCTGACCACATAAAAATTAAAATTTCTCTATGATGAAATGCATTATAAGTATTCAAATGACAATATAAGAAAATGGTTGTCATGTGTTTAAAAAACAAAGGTCTAGTAACCTTAGTATGTAGCTATATTTTCAGAAATGTTTAAAACATAAACTTAGATTGGAAAGAAAAATGGTCCAAAATATAAACATACAATCCACACAGGAAAACATAAGTAGCTCATAAACAGAGGCAAAATTTCAAACTCACTAGTAATTAAATATAAAATTTAAAGATTTAAATACTAATTTTAGCCCTCAACTTGTTACCGATGAATAAAGAAGAATATCTTAAGATGGGTAAAGGTATTTTCTAATTTATCTCTAAATATGTGTTTCTTTTATATATTGCTTTAAAGTATTTTGAAATTATTAAACATATAGTTGGTTATGAAATGTAGTTTTTTAATAGGAAATAGAAACTAAAAAATTAACACCCATGACATTATTTTTTGAGTTTATTTTAAGGTTTATTTATTTTTGAGAGAGAGACAGAGTGTGAGCAGGGGAAGGGCAGAGAGAGGGAGACACAGAATCTGAAGCAGGTTCCAGGCTCTGAGCTGTCAGCACAGATCCTGACACAGGGCTTCAATTCACAAACCGAGATCATGACTTGAGCTGACATCAGACGTTTAACGGACTGACCACCCAGGTGCCCTAACACCTTTGACATTAAAAAGTGGTGTTTGTTTGCATCTATAGGATCTGTCCATCTATATGAAGAAAAATAGCTGATTGAATAGCAAAAACTGTACATTTGCCAGTGAATATTGTTTGTGTATATAGCTAAAGATTAATGGCAATGTAGTGATTATCAATCATGACTAGGAATTGATACTTCTGCTTAACATGTGCTCAGGGAGTATCACAGTGGAACAAGACTGGATATAAATTCCCTTATTTCTTTTTCTTTATTCCAGTGCCGGCATCTTCTGATGACCATGGCTTTTCAATACATTTTATGATCCCCCTCAAGAGTCATCTTTTTCAGAAGAAGTTTGCCTATAATCAGATATTTACATTTCCAGATGAACTGTAGCATCATTTGATCATATTCCTGAAAAAATATTTTTATTAGAATTGAATTAAATTAACTTAATTGAAAGGAAATTAACCTCCTCAGAAAACAGCTATCTGTATCTCAATTCTTGTTTTTGTGCTTCAAAATTTTTTGCGGCACCTGAGTGGCTCAGTGAGTTAAGCGTCTAACTTTGGCTCAGGTGGTGATCTCATGGTTTGTTGGTTGGTGGGTTCAAGCCTTGCATCATTCTCTATGCCGACTGCTCAGAGCCTGGAGCCTGTTTGATTCTGTGTCTCCTTCTGTCTGTGTTCCGCCCTCTCTGTGCTCTGTCTCTGTCTCAAAAATAAACATTAAAAAAAAAAACTGTTTTCAAAAATTTTTAAATAATTTTATTAGTAAAGATGCCACCTATCTTTTTGCTATTCGTAGACAATTCTGTTGGTTTCTAATATATTTTAACCGATGTTTGTCAAAATGGAATAAAAAGAGTTTTGTAAATTAATGTTTAAATGGCTTCTATGTTAATACCCTCCCTTCCACCTAACTTTATCTTGGGGGTAGATATACAATAAAAAATCAAATATTGATAATTTTGCCTTCTTATTCTCATTATTACACCTCTTTTTGTTGTTGCTGTTTTCTAATGGATAAGCAGACTCTAAAAGGAAAATGCTAGATAGGGATGGTAATGGTGGCATTCATGCCTTCTTTTTCATTTTAATGAGAATTCATCCACTGTAATGCAATTATCTGGTTGTTTTATTATTCCTATCCTATGAATAAAATATACATGATCATTTCAAAAACTTGTTTGACAAAAATGTTATGAAATTTTATCAAACGTCTTTAATATCTATTGAAAGAGTTGCATGTCTTTCTTAACTTACTAATATGATGAGCTATATAAGTAGATAAGCAGATTTTCTAATATTAAATCCCCTTTGCATTCTTGAATGAACTTTACATAATCCTGTTTTGTGTTTTTCAATGTAATACTGTATTATAGTTGTTGGAGATGTTAATCATAGAATATATGTTCTTTGCATTGTCTCCTTTCTTTAGTACTATTTCAATGCCCAGGACATTCTACAAAATTCTTTCATGACTATTTAATGACACTGGTAATAAAACTATTGAGACACAGAAAATTTACCATGGTGAGACCCTCAATTAACAGTAATATCTTTGCTCTGTCAGCAGGTTCCTATAAGTTTTGGTTCATGGTTTTACTCTTTGACCATACATTTTAGATGGAATCTCCATGATACAAAGTAATTATCTCTTAAAGATAATGAGAGATCTCCTGGATTGAGATGTACTATTCAGTTTATATCAATATGTTCCTTCCAAATTACCCTTGTAGCTGCCAGCAATAAATTTAAAGAACACATTAGTGCCAGTACTCAATATTGGCATAGAAAAACATTTTTATAAACTACCCTGAACGATGAAGAAAAGAAAATTGGCTAACAACCAAGGCATTGTGTTCCAGGGCCAGGAATGTGATTCTGTAATATTTCCATTGTGGTTTTCACTTCTGAGTAATTTGTATAATTTGGAAAGTAGGCCATAAAACTCTGTGTGGGGGTAGGTTATCCAAGGTAACTTCTCTGTCAAATGAGAAACAATATTAGTAATCAGACTCATAAGAGATCATGTGTTACTAGTCATTAAAGCTAATAAGGAAAATAAGATTGTTTCACATTTATGTACATGTGTATTATGTACATGTGTATTATATATATGTATTGCATATGTGTATTACATATGTGTATTACATATGTGTATGTATTATATATGTATAATAATATGATAGATTATTCAGTGGGTACAAAGACACTTTATATACTTATGTTTAAAATACCCAACCATTAAGAGGTGAAAAATAACAACTCAGCTTCATCTAAAAGCTTTTTATGCAGTCTTTTGTTTTTTTGTTTTTTTTTTTTAATGTTCATTTAATTTTGAGAGAGAGAGAGACAGAGCATGAGCAGGGGAGAGGCAGAGATAGGAGGAGACACAGAATCCAAAGCCGGCTCCAGGCTCTGAGCATTCAGCACAGAGCCCGATGCAGGGCTTGAACTCGCAAACCATGAGACCATGACCTGAGCTGAAATCAGGCACTCAATCGACTTTTAGGGGCACCCAGACACCCCTAAAATCTTGTTTTAATAGAGGCATTAACCACTTATATTCTGATACTTCTTTTTTTAATTTTTTTATAGTTTATTTTTGAGACAGAGCATGAGTGGGGGAGGGGCAGAGAGAGAGGGAGATACACAGAATCTGAAACAGGCTCCAGTCTCTGAGCTGCCAGCACAGAACCCGATGTGGGACGCGAACCCACAAACCGTGAGATAATGACCTGAGCCCAAGTTGGACTGAGGCTTAACTGACTGAACCACCCATGTGCCCCATATTCTGATACCTCTGTGCAAATGCCTTCCCTGCAAAATACAGAATGAGCAGATTTGAATGAAACACGAGGTTTTAAATAAATTCCCAATTGTATCAGTTCAAAACTCTCATTTGTCATCTGAGCTTCTCGGGACCCAACACTTTGTTATTGGTGTATGTTAGGTGTCCTTATTTATAGAATCGTGTGTCTTAGCTGATGTCTGCAGTTTGAGGTGAGGTTAAAATGTGGGTTAAAAACTGTAAACAAGTTAGGTGAAAACAAAAGAAAGCTTCTGTCAAAGCCGTTGTAAGCAAAATTGTAAGGTTGGATAAGTTTGTGCGTGTTCAGTGTTTCCTCTTTCTGTGCCCTCTCACCCATTCACTGGCTTTGCCACTTGCACTTCAGGTACTTAAATTCACCCCCAAGCTCTTATCAAAACCTTCTTCCAGATTCTTCATTTGGAAAGTGAATGAGATTGTATCTTAATGAAGCTACATCCTACGCAAGCAAATCTGGGCCGGGCAACACTTTAATGTGATATTAATCATGTTCAAGCTCTGCAGCAACCATAGTGCTATCTCTGCAAAGTAAGTGCATCATTTTCTTCCAAAACAACAAAAAAAGATTCTCTTGCATTTTAATAGAACTTAAAACTATAAATTAGAAAGTTGTAACTCAAGTGGAAAAAATAGAGGGTTAACCTCACATGTAGACTTGGCTCTGAATAGGAAGGGATAGAGAATGTCTGGGGAAGAGAATCAGGAATCAGAATCTTCTAGAGCCTTCAAATCCCATCCCATGTTGATGACTTCACCAACCAATTCTCAAAAGGTTGGATCTTCAGGTTTGTTTACTTTCTTTCATTTTCACAAGTGTCATAAAGATATAGGTGTTTCAAGAACAGAATAACAACCACAACTCAAGCTACACCTTCAAAATGGAAATTTTCTCCATCTTGTGGGTAGAAGCTCTGTGACAGGTGGCTAACACTTCAACCATCCCAGAAACAAATGACCATTCAGGGCAAGAATGAGAAGCCCAGTATATTTTTGCTGCTTTGTTTTACAGAGAAAGAGAAACAAATATTTTATATACTTTCTTGTTTCGTACTTTCATGAGGGAACAATTACATTTTTCTATGATACTGAAAATTTTGACCACTCTTGGGAAAATTGAAAGACACCACAAAAGGTGGTGTCTTGAAGTTACATAACCTAGACATTTCAGCTCAGAAAGGAGCAATGCTCAAATCTTTTTCCCTCCCACAAAAGTGGAAGAAAACATTCCTAAAGTAGAGAGTACCAGAAACTGTTAACAAGTAGAAAGTATGAAACGGGGATATGAGTCATTGTAAAGAGAGAGTGGACTCATACTAGTATGGTGGCAAGGACATGCTAAGAGGTATAGACCACTTAAACAGGGACTGTGAGAATCATTTGGAAACTAATCTTAAAACCAACTTTAGGAAAAGTGGATCACCCATCCAGCTGAATGACTAGTAGAAAGAATCAAGATGACGCTGAAAATAAAAATATTATAAAGTTTTGAAAATCATATTAAGAATTCCAACTATTTCCAAATATACTTATTATCCGAATAATACATTATTCATAAACTGATATTTGGGGTCATTCTGCAAACAGATTTGATGTTTCATTTGAAACCACAGCATATTTGTCTTCATGCTCAGGCTACCTTCCAGCTCCACTTTCTATTTTCATCTTTGTTTGATCAACCTGATATTTGTCTGCCTTGTCATCCCACGTGAACACATGCTACCATCATCTCTGATTGGCTCATGTACAATGAGAAAGGAGGAAGTCAATCCAGTCTGAGATCTCTGATTAAAATTTCCTTTTTGTGGCATTCTTTATTCAAGAGCTTTCAGGAGGAAGCACAGTCCTGAGCCTAATGCCAGCTGGTTGATCTCTGTCCCTGGAATTCTTCAGCAATGAGATTTGGAAATTCAAGAATACTGACACACTCCTACTGTTCCCCTGAGACTGTAGAGCAAAAGCAATTTCATTTGGGGGTTAGAAAGAGCAAAAACAAACTTCCCTACATTCCTATTACTAAGGGTTAATTATTACATTTTGGGGAACAGGATTGTTTGGGGAGTAGGATTGTTATAACAATAGTGGACTTAGAAGACGAATAGTGAACTGAGAAGAAATGGGAGCTGTTCTAAGTAAGTAGGAAGAGGATGTTTATGTAGGATATTGTAGCTTAGGACAAATAGAAGTTTCTCAAAATGTTAAGTATGTGCTCAAACCATAAGAAGGCTGGGAAAGCATTTCCAAATGACAACAGTTGGGGCAAAGAGTGCTGGACAGAATGGGGGGAATAGAGCTGATTTTTCCTCATTTTCTTTTGTTCATCTCATTTTATTTGGGGTTACATTTGAGATTTTCCTCCTATCATACATGCTTAAGGGAAATTGTCTCAAACAATCTGCATGTTTTGAATGTGATAGTCTTAGCACTAAGTAGATTCTGAGTGATGTGTGGGCGGCTGTGCTTCAGAACGGAAGGAGACTTAAAGGGCAAATCCCTTTGAGACAGAATTTATGATTCATCAAGAGACAGGGTCCACTCTCCTCTCCATTTTCTCCTCCACATTCTGAAATCAAGCAAGAGTTTTAGTAAGACATTTTTTCTTTCCTTAATGCACATGTCAGCTGATAGCATCAGAATTTCTTTTTTTTCAAGTTTATTTATTTATTTTGAGAGAGTGAGAGAGAGTNAAGATCTAAAGCCTGTTCAGGACATCAATAAATGCATGCAGACATTTGTACACATATATATTTATATTATATATTAAATATTTCATAACTTTTTCTAATATATAAAATACTTAAAACAGAAGATTTCTTCTATACTTTTATGCATTATATTTTTCTTATGTTTCATTTACAGTAATAGCTACAGCTCAATTATTCTTTATACCACCTCTGGATTGCGATAACCTTTCCACATTTTTTATCTCCAGGATTTTCACTAAGAGCTTTGATACAACTGAGACGTGTATTTCAAATTTTTGTCTTGTCTAAGATGTAGAAGAAACACACTAAATATTCACTAAAGGAATAAATAAGTGAGTGCGTGATGAGGAAACGAATGAATGAATACTTTCTTTGAGCACTCAAAGCCTGTTTAAATTCTTGCCTCTTGTCTACAGTGGCTCCAGAGGTATAAAGAAGTTTCCATGCTCAAGAGGAAACAAATGAAGTATTTTTTAATTTTATTTTCATCTTTTACAATCTACTCAGTTCGGCAATGCCAGTGCTCATCAAAAGGTAGCCATTCTCGGTGACCGCATTTGCCTTCTGTTAAAACACTCCTACCTCCTGCTCTCCTCAGGCTTGACTGTTCCTTCGCTTTTGTTCATCTCTGTCAAGGCAATGCTGTTTGGTTCAACCTTGTGCCTTAGCACAACACTCCATGTTCTTATTCCCTAACCCATCTTGAATGACTCAAAAAGTCTATATATGCAACCCTAAAGTCGCATATCAGGGAGGTAAATAACTTCATTATTCAGAAGTAAGTAGATGTTAATACAATTTACCATAACATGATGACAGTATGTATGGGGGTGGGGAATGGATTAAAATACGACCAACATTTCTCAGTATAATTCTCATCATTTAAATATAGTATGTTCAGAGCACCTGGGTGGCTCAGTCAGTTAAGCCTCTGACTTCAGCTCAGGTCATGATCTCATGGCTCATGGGTTCAAGCCCCACATTGGGCTCTGTACTGATAACATGGAGCTTGGAGCCTTCTTCAAGTTCTGTGTCTCCCTCTCCCTCTAGCCCTCCCCTGTTCATGCTCTGTCTCTCTCTCTCAAAAATAAATATTGAAAAAATTAAAATAAATAAATATTGTAGGTTAAATTTTCTCCAGTTAAATATAGATTCCATCCTTTAGTTAGTCGCTATTATCTATATTTTATTTTGTCATTTAGATAGAGGGTAGGATCCTAATAATAATTGAAAGGAGTAGGTCTTAGTAATTTATTTTCAGTGCTTTCTAGAGTTCCCTGAAACAAAGGAAAAGAAAATAGCCGAGTGGAAAATCAAGTCCATTTTATTGATAGTTACTGAACATTCAATACGTCTCCTCATGTGCTTTCTCTGGAAAGCACTGCTGTGTCAAGGGTCTCAGGCTGAATTTCAAAGGACTGTTTCGTTCACCCTTTATATGAATCTAGAGTTACTGACTTGTGGGTGAAGTTCTTAGTCCATTTACACTAGTCACTGGCCCATGCCACACCCCTATGGCAGGGAGAGTTGGATGCTAGAAACAATGACAAGCTTGCCTGGCATAACTCTTGATATTTACAGTATGGCAATCCTTCTCAAAACCTGGGGTTTGGCCAATAAAACATTCTCCATGGACAACATTGCCACATGGGATAGAAGTATCCTTCCCACCCAGCTCACAATTATTAAGTGCATACTCACTGCCAAGCACTCACCTAATCAATTTACTTGCATTATTTCATTTAATCCTCATAAGAACCCTAAGAGATAAATACTCTATTATGACCTTTTTCCAGATGCAGACATACAGGCTCAGGGAGTTAAACAATTTGACTGAGGTCACATGGTTCCTAAGACTCAGCACTAGAATTTTTATCCCAGTCTGGCTGACTGTGTCTGCTGTTTGTAAATGTTATGATGCATGTTCTGTTTGGCCAATGGTTGCCAAGAGACTGTATTTCATGCAAGTTCATTTTGAAAATTTCCACTGTGTCTGCACTGGCAGATCCACTGCTCAATTTCATCATTCAACAGATACATTTATCAAGGGCCACCTATTTGCCAATCACTATGTGAGGTCCCGGGGAACCAAGATTGACCAACAGAGAAAAATAAATGCTGTTCTCATGGAAACAATCTGAGGAG
Source organism: Crocuta crocuta (assembly GCF_008692635.1). Taxonomy (NCBI): domain Eukaryota; kingdom Metazoa; phylum Chordata; class Mammalia; order Carnivora; family Hyaenidae; genus Crocuta; species Crocuta crocuta. Next base: position 10,785,981 of record NW_027536464.1, read on the forward strand.
AGGACAGGAAAATCAATAAAATAAAACATTAGCATCCAATAATAGTTTTCCCTGTATTGGGAAAACATGGGTGTCATCTAGGTGCTTAGCTGTGATAGCCTTTGTATCAATCCACAATGCCTGGAATTCATCATTCTTTTTTTTTAAGCTTTTTATTTATGTTTGAGACAGAGAGAGAGACAGAGCACGAGCTGGGGAGGGGCAGAGAGAGGGAGACACAGAATCTGAAACAGGCTCCAGGCTCTGAGCTGTCAGCACAGAGCCCAACGGGGGGCTCAAATCCACAGACCGCGAGATCATGACCTAAACCAAAGTCGGCTGCTTAATGGACTGAGCCACCCAGGCACCCCTGGAATTCATCATTCTTAAGGTTCACAGAACATCGTTTCTTAAACACTTGCATAACTGTGTTAATGAGATGATATAAAGATAGTCTCTTCTCTACAAAAAAACAAAACTTATCTGACAAAAGAAGAACACAGGATGACAGCATTCTAGCAGAAGTATTAAAGAGAAAAAAAATAACATGAGCAAAGAAAGAAAGCCTTTCATCCTACTGGTGAAAATGGAAGACACTTTCTGACTGCTAATGCTAGATTTCACTCATTCCCTAAAAATTATGTTTAGTAGGCATAGAAATTGGGAGATCCACCTTCTACCCCTATCTTAGCCCCCAGGAACTTGGTCAAGTAAATTAAACTTCCTACATCTCATTTCTTCGTAAAACGAGAGAACTGAATAAGTGGATGATATGCCTTCTGGGTCTTACATGACATCATACTCATCATTCAAGAAAGCTGATGAAGTCCCCATTGTCACTGTTTGTTCATACAATGGCTTGAGCTCTTACTACCTTTTTATATGATAAACTTTCACTCTGCCTGGATTAGAGATATCCCTATTGAGTTGTTTCTGGAATTTCTCAACACGTTAGTATATTAGCCTTTTGGGTTGCTTTGTCCTTTGTGATTCCTGCTCTGAGAAAAATCTACCTTTCCTGTCTTACCTTCCATTAATCACTCTATTAAAAACCAAGTAATCAAACAATCAACTAATCAATTAAAAGATAAGTACTAATTCTAATCCGTACAGAAATTAAAACTCCCATTTTTCTAAAAATATAAAAATTCATAGGAATTCTATTAATATTAATTAAAGTTATAAAAGCCAGTCATCTCACTTAGATGACAACTGTAAACACATACAACTATATATATTGATCATTTTCAACCAGGGATGATTTGCCTCCAGGGGATTTTGTTTCTAGCACATATGTTTGCCACATGGTGTGGATTCTGCTTAATGTAACTTCTTTTGTGCTTAAGCATTTGCCCGCATGACTGTCAGTGCTTGGAGGTCAAATTTTAAAATGCACAAGTTATCAATACAGAAGAAAGAGCTACCTACCGAACCTAACGAGAACCCCCGAAAATATTCCTACTAAGACTGTGTGGATTTCAGTCCTGCCTTTCCTGTAAGTTGATCCAAACATCTGGAAGAAAATGATTAAAACTGTTTGCTTCTTTGTATGTATTTATTACTCTATGTAATAAAGCTTATTTTCATTTTCAAAAGTGCCTGGAGGCATTTTTTTTGGTTGTCACATGGGGGGATGCTATCAGCATCTAGTGAGAAGCCAGGAGAGCTGGCCAACACCTTACAATGCACAGGGCAGCCACCTGCAACAACAGTAACAGCAATAAAAGTATTCATTCCAAAATGTCAACAGTTCTGAGGTTAAGAAGCCTTGGTTTAGACGGTACCTGAACTGCGAGTAGAAAGCCATTATTCTAGACCATGACAAAACGCGCAAGTTTCATCACCTTTTCCCCCTCAGTCGATTATTAAGAAAGTCATGATTCTGTTCTGAAGCTGTCCTTCTTCAAGGCTTAGCTTGAAAAAAGGTCAGTGTGGATTTCTCTTCCTCTCTCCCATCGCATGATTCATGAAAGGAACCTGATTGCCAGTACCTTCTACCAAGACAGGAAATAGGATGAGAGGGTCAGACCCTTGTGGAAGATTCTAGAATAACCAGGGAAACCTTAAGTTTGAAGTATCTTTGCAGCTTCTCAAACCAAGACAAGTGCCAGCAGCATTGCAGCCCAGCCACAAAGAGTGTGACAGTAATCAACTTCTTTTACTAGTACCGTACAGATTTGTGCTAAGAAGCACCGAGTCTAGAGTCAGAGGT
>NW_027536464.1:10789922-10826130 GCF_008692635.1 Crocuta crocuta
AAAATACTTTAAACAGAAGATTTCTTCTATACTTTTATGCATTATATTTTTCTTATGTTTCATTTACAGTAATAGCTACAGCTCAATTATTCTTTATACCACCTCTGGATTGCGATAACCTTTCCACATTTTTTATCTCCAGGATTTTCACTAAGAGCTTTGATACAACTGAGACGTGTATTTCAAATTTTTGTCTTGTCTAAGATGTAGAAGAAACACACTAAATATTCACTAAAGGAATAAATAAGTGAGTGCGTGATGAGGAAACGAATGAATGAATACTTTCTTTGAGCACTCAAAGCCTGTTTAAATTCTTGCCTCTTGTCTACAGTGGCTCCAGAGGTATAAAGAAGTTTCCATGCTCAAGAGGAAACAAATGAAGTATTTTTTAATTTTATTTTCATCTTTTATAATCTACTCAGTTCGGCAATGCCAGTGCTCATCAAAAGGTAGCCATTCTCGGTGACCGCATTTGCCTTCTGTTAAAACACTCCTACCTCCTGCTCTCCTCAGGCTTGACTGTTCCTTCACTTTTGTTCATCTCTGTCAAGGCAATGCTGTTTGGTTCAACCTTGTGCCTTAGCACAACACTGCATGTTCTTATTCCCTAACCCATCTTGAATGACTCAAAAAGTCTATATATGCAACCCTAAAGTCGCATATCAGGGAGGTAAATAACTTCATTATTCAGAAGTAAGTAGATGTTAATACAATTTACCATAACATGATGACAGTATGTATGGGGGTGGGGAATGGATTAAAATACGACCAACATTTCTCAGTATAATTCTCATCATTTAAATATAGTATGTTCAGATCACCTGGGTGGCTCAGTCAGTTAAGCCTCTGACTTCAGCTCAGGTCATGATCTCATGGCTCATGGGTTCAAGCCCCACATTGGGCTCTGTACTGATAACATGGAGCTTGGAGCCTTCTTCAAGTTCTGTGTCTCCCTCTCCCTCTAGCCCTCCCCTGTTCATGCTCTGTCTCTCTCTCTCAAAAATAAATATTGAAAAAATTAAAATAAATAAATATTGTAGGTTAAATTTTCTCCAGTTAAATATAGATTCCATCCTTTAGTTAGTCGCTATTATCTATATTTTATTTTGTCATTTAGATAGAGGGTAGGATCCTAATAATAATTGAAAGGAGTAGGTCTTAGTAATTTATTTTCAGTGCTTTCTAGAGTTCCCTGAAACAAAGGAAAAGAAAATAGCCGAGTGGAAAATCAAGTCCATTTTATTGATAGTTACTGAACATTCAATACGTCTCCTCATGTGCTTTCTCTGGAAAGCACTGCTGTGTCAAGGGTCTCAGGCTGAATTTCAAAGGACTGTTTCGTTCACCCTTTATATGAATCTAGAGTTACTGACTTGTGGGTGAAGTTCTTAGTCCATTTACACTAGTCACTGGCCCATGCCACACCCCTATGGCAGGGAGAGTTGGATGCTAGAAACAATGACAAGCTTGCCTGGCATAACTCTTGATATTTACAGTATGGCAATCCTTCTCAAAACCTGGGGTTTGGCCAATAAAACATTCTCCATGGACAACATTGCCACATGGGATAGAAGTATCCTTCCCACCCAGCTCACAATTATTAAGTGCATACTCACTGCCAAGCACTCACCTAATCAATTTACTTGCATTATTTCATTTAATCCTCATAAGAACCCTAAGAGATAAATACTCTATTATGACCTTTTTCCAGATGCAGACATACAGGCTCAGGGAGTTAAACAATTTGACTGAGGTCACATGGTTCCTAAGACTCAGCACTAGAATTTTTATCCCAGTCTGGCTGACTGTGTCTGCTGTTTGTAAATGTTATGATGCATGTTCTGTTTGGCCAATGGTTGCCAAGAGACTGTATTTCATGCAAGTTCATTTTGAAAATTTCCACTGTGTCTGCACTGGCAGATCCACTGCTCAATTTCATCATTCAACAGATACATTTATCAAGGGCCACCTATTTGCCAATCACTATGTGAGGTCCCGGGGAACCAAGATTGACCAACAGAGAAAAATAAATGCTGTTCTCATGGAAACAATCTGAGGAGAGGACAGGAAAATCAATAAAATAAAACATTAGCATCCAATAATAGTTTTCCCTGTATTGGGAAAACATGGGTGTCATCTAGGTGCTTAGCTGTGATAGCCTTTGTATCAATCCACAATGCCTGGAATTCATCATTCTTTTTTTTTAAGCTTTTTATTTATTTTTGAGACAGAGAGAGAGACAGAGCACGAGCTGGGGAGGGGCAGAGAGAGGGAGACACAGAATCTGAAACAGGCTCCAGGCTCTGAGCTGTCAGCACAGAGCCCAACGGGGGGCTCAAATCCACAGACCGCGAGATCATGACCTAAACCAAAGTCGGCTGCTTAATGGACTGAGCCACCCAGGCACCCCTGGAATTCATCATTCTTAAGGTTCACAGAACATCGTTTCTTAAACACTTGCATAACTGTGTTAATGAGATGATATAAAGATAGTCTCTTCTCTACAAAAAAACAAAACTTATCTGACAAAAGAAGAACACAGGATGACAGCATTCTAGCAGAAGTATTAAAGAGAAAAAAAATAACATGAGCAAAGAAAGAAAGCCTTTCATCCTACTGGTGAAAATGGAAGACACTTTCTGACTGCTAATGCTAGATTTCACTCATTCCCTAAAAATTATGTTTAGTAGGCATAGAAATTGGGAGATCCACCTTCTACCCCTATCTTAGCCCCCAGGAACTTGGTCAAGTAAATTAAACTTCCTACATCTCATTTCTTCGTAAAACGAGAGAACTGAATAAGTGGATGATATGCCTTCTGGGTCTTACATGACATCATACTCATCATTCAAGAAAGCTGATGAAGTCCCCATTGTCACTGTTTGTTCATACAATGGCTTGAGCTCTTACTACCTTTTTATATGATAAACTTTCACTCTGCCTGGATTAGAGATATCCCTATTGAGTTGTTTCTGGAATTTCTCAACACGTTAGTATATTAGCCTTTTGGGTTGCTTTGTCCTTTGTGATTCCTGCTCTGAGAAAAATCTACCTTTCCTGTCTTACCTTCCATTAATCACTCTATTAAAAACCAAGTAATCAAACAATCAACTAATCAATTAAAAGATAAGTACTAATTCTAATCCGTACAGAAATTAAAACTCCCATTTTTCTAAAAATATAAAAATTCATAGGAATTCTATTAATATTAATTAAAGTTATAAAAGCCAGTCATCTCACTTAGATGACAACTGTAAACACATACAACTATATATATTGATCATTTTCAACCAGGGATGATTTGCCTCCAGGGGATTTTGTTTCTAGCACATATGTTTGCCACATGGTGTGGATTCTGCTTAATGTAACTTCTTTTGTGCTTAAGCATTTGCCCGCATGACTGTCAGTGCTTGGAGGTCAAATTTTAAAATGCACAAGTTATCAATACAGAAGAAAGAGCTACCTACCGAACCTAACGAGAACCCCCGAAAATATTCCTACTAAGACTGTGTGGATTTCAGTCCTGCCTTTCCTGTAAGTTGATCCAAACATCTGGAAGAAAATGATTAAAACTGTTTGCTTCTTTGTATGTATTTATTACTCTATGTAANTGAGAACCCCCGAAAATATTCCTACTAAGACTTTGTGTGGATTTCAGTCCTGCCTTTCCTGTAAGTTGATCCAAACATCTGGAAGAAAATGATTAAAACTGTTTGCTTCTTTGTATGTATTTATTACTCTATGTAATAAAGCTTATTTTCATTTTCAAAAGTGCCTGGAGGCATTTTTTTTGGTTGTCACATGGGGGGATGCTATCAGCATCTAGTGAGAAGCCAGGAGAGCTGGCCAACACCTTACAATGCACAGGGCAGCCACCTGCAACAACAGTAACAGCAACAAAAGTATTCATTCCAAAATGTCAACAGTTCTGAGGTTAAGAAGCCTTGGTTTAGACGGTACCTGAACTGCGAGTAGAAAGCCATTATTCTAGACCATGACAAAACGCGCAAGTTTCATCACCTTTTCCCCCTCAGTCGATTATTAAGAAAGTCATGATTCTGTTCTGAAGCTGTCCTTCTTCAAGGCTTAGCTTGAAAAAAGGTCAGTGTGGATTTCTCTTCCTCTCTCCCATCGCATGATTCATGAAAGGAACCTGATTGCCAGTACCTTCTACCAAGACAGGAAATAGGATGAGAGGGTCAGACCCTTGTGGAAGATTCTAGAATAACCAGGGAAACCTTAAGTTTGAAGTATCTTTGCAGCTTCTCAAACCAAGACAAGTGCCAGCAGCATTGCAGCCCAGCCACAAAGAGTGTGACAGTAATCAACTTCTTTTACTAGTACCGTACAGATTTGTGCTAAGAAGCACCGAGTCTAGAGTCAGAGGTCCTCACTCGGTTCAGACTCTCTTCTGTTCTCTTTAGCCTTGGACACATGGTTGTACTTAATCTCTACACCCTAATTTCGTTCTCTTTAAAAGGAGGATAACAATAGTAAACCTTTCCCCAGAGAATTATTGTCAGAACTAAATGAGCTAATATAATATACATAAAGTGTAAGCCCCAGATACAAGTTAGCAAACCTTCCCTAATGGAGCAACTCTGTGCATGCTGTGCCATCACTGGTCCTTGGCCAGTACATATGAACCTTCCAAGAATCCATAGCATCAAAAATAGTGGGGTTTTTTCCTTTGAATTTTAGGTTTTATATTGTATCTCCACATCTAAGAAAATTTCATTTCAACAGAGTCGTTATTACCCTTACATAGCTTTATATACTCTTCCATTCTAAGCAATTGAAATCAACACAACGAGCTGACAAAAGCTATTTTTTAAACTATTTCTTCCATAGATTTGCAGAAATTTCTGGGAATTTTAAAACTCATCCCACAGTGTGTAATTCTTCATGCTGTCATCAGTGGTAGAGGGGGAATCCTGCATTACATCTTTATCTGCGCTGAGAGGTCCTACATAATAACATACATCTCTTAGTTAATAACTCTGTTAGTGGTGTGTGGCAAAAATCAAAGGGTGCTTATTGGATTTCTCTGCCAAAGAATGAGGCTAGGGAAGCAAAGATTACCAACCCCCCATGTCTAGCTCCCAGCTTAGTGATTAAAGCTTGCTGTTTTCATAAAATATCTACATGTTTACAAATTCACCCCAAATACTCAGAGAATCAACTCTTGGAAACAGATAAATGCAATATTAACCAACAGGAGCTTATCAATTAAGGGCCTGAAATAATGTGCCTGAAATCACTTGATGAGCCCAATAAGGAGAAAACAGCAAGTGAATTCTTTCCCTTTAAAAACAAAACCAAAACCCCCTTAAGTCAAGAATCCTTGCTTAAGCAAAGTGAAATTATGTCCTAGAAAAGTAGAAGCCATTTGTAACTAGAACAGCACAGCTCTGAAGTATTATGAATATGTATCTTAATAATAAGGGAGGGGATGAACCTGAATCTCCACAAGTTAATAGATGATTCAGGGGCGCATGGGTGGCTTAGTCGGTTAAGCGTCCGACTTTCGCTTAGGTCATGATCTCGCGGTTCGTGGGTTCGAGCCCCGCGTCGGGCTCTGTGCTGACTGCCAGCTCAGAGCCTGGAGCCTGTTTCAGAGTCTGTGACTCCCTCTCTCTCTGACCCTCCCCTGCTCACGCTGTCTCTCTCTCTCTCCTAGAAATAAATAAAACATTAAAAAAAAAAAGGCTATGACCTCGGATTCGGCTGTTTAAAAAAAAAAATAGATGATTCATAACAGAGGACTGATTTTGAAAGATAGCCTAAAATTGTAGAAGATTTGTTCTTTAGTAAATTTTAATCGACTGTGCATGTATTTTTAGTTAAAACTGTTTTCTCTCGGTCCATCCCCCCCCCACACACAAATCTAATCAAAGAGCACAATCACATGCACACAAAGGAGCCTCAGACCCCCAATTGTTATTCAAGTGAGCTGTGCTAGGTATTTCCCCCAGAAACAAATTTTGTTGTGGGACTATTGTGATATTCTTTACAGACGTGTAATTTCAAAGGCACTGGCTTTCAATATTTTTTCATAAAAAACCCCACTAAGTCAACCCACTAAATAAGTCACATAAAATATTATACAAAGAAATTAATACTACACTTAAGTTTGTTAATCCTTTCCCTTCCTCATCGAGCTTTGAAAGCTTTAGCAATGGCTAAAGAAAGTATCATTTCCACAAATAAATGTTTTCTGTTAGAACACAACTTGAGCAGTACATATGTCTGTTCATTAACATGATTGGTTTCACTAGCGGAGGCTTCCCAAATGCAGACATTTGTTTTCATCATTGTGCCCGAAACAAGTATTTTGTTAGTCCTTACTAACTAGCCTTACCACATATATGTCATACGAGAGTGCATTTGGTCATATTTGCTAATGGGAAAACAGTGCACCCTCAACTTGTTTGCATAAAGTCAGTGAACCTTCAGGGTGATACAAATGGTTTAGATCATTGTTTTAAATATCAGCTTCTAATAATTGACCTATAATTAAAAAGTTGACCTATAATTAAAAATCAAAGTCATGTCACCCAGACCTATCTGCTCTGCTTAACATTCATGACTATCACAAGTATATCTTCTCTGTCCACTCTTCTGAAACGGTTTGCCTATATTTTCTCGGAGAATTTGAAAATGGTCCCCCGGGTACTAGAGTATCCTATTAATAAGGAGATAGATCTCAAGAGAAGCATGGCTTCCTCTGTGTGATAGATCCCTGAGATGGGCTAGGATCAGTGACTCAGCCAAGCAGATAGCAAAGGAACTAATGAAAAAATGCTTTTAATGAAAGACACAAGCAGTAACCTTATCTAAATAATCTTCCACATAATTAGGTGTTAAAATGCATTTAGCATTTAAGTTTCTAGATTCCTGAAGGGATCACAAATTTTGATTATGATATTATATTATGATGTAGTCTGAGTACAAGTTTTTCCACTTTGTACCTAAAATGTGCTTCTGACATGACTGGGCATCCCTGACGTGTTAGCAGGACCAATCTCCAAAAAATCTGTGAACAGTCTAAGACTTGTTGGGAGGTCTCTTACACCTGGGTAAGAAGGGACCACCCAGGACGAACCTGAACTAGTAAGGAGACCTTGGCAGTGGGAGAATGATCTATCCGAATATAGCATGATGTTTGGCACTCAAATCTTCCTTCTACCTCAGCTCTACCTAGACTTAATGGTGAGCAGCGGTATCACACATAAAAGCTAAAATGGCTGTCCTATATATCCCTGCTTGATCTAGTCCCTCCTCACTTTCTGGTCTTATGTTATCTTCCCTACTTACAACCTCCACTGCCGTTCTTTGGGCTGTAACCACGTCTTAACTTCAATGCACCAAACTCCACCAGGTCATGGTAACTTTACTCTTATTGTTGACATCACCAAAACGTCTTTCCCTCTGCCTTCCCCCAGCTCCCTTCCTTACAGCTAAGCACACTCCCTAGGGACTTTAGACACATCTTCAAGCAGAAAAAGAATGATATTCAAGAAGACAGTGAGATTCTGGAGTCAAAGGGAAGATCCCCTAAACCTTGAGTACTCTGTGACTCTGACCTCAGCTGTCCTCCTGGATGGACAAGGTCGGGCAAACTAAGATTGTGTTTTAAAACTGAGGCTATGTTTTTTAAAAATTTTTTTAATGTTTTTTTTAAATTTATTTCCAGGAGAGAGAGAGAGAGAGAGAGAGAGACAGCGTGAGCAGGGGAGGGTCAGAGAGAGAGGGAGTCACAGACTGAAACAGGCTCCAGGCTCTGAGCTGGCAGTCAGCACAAAGCCCGACGTGGGGCCTGAACCCACAAACCGCGAGATCATGACCTAAGCGAAAGTCAGACGCTTAANCTGATGTAGGTCTCTCTCTCTCCCATCTCTCTCTCTCTCTCTGTTTCTCTCTCTCTCTCTCTCCCCCATTTCTCTCCGTCTCCCTCTTTCCAGCAAGCTGTATAGGACACTTAGGACTAAAACACTTCTCATCCAAGTTCTAATTCCCAAGCTGGTTCCCTTAATAAATGACGATATAGGGCCATTGAATTTTTGAAGATTTAAGGATGGACATTAGAAATTATAATTTCTTAGCCAGGCTAAGAAAACTGAAGGCCCAGGAAGTCAAGTTGCATGCTCAGAGTTGCATATTTAGCTGATGGAACGCAGGTTGACTTTCAAAGGTTAGTTCATTTGCACTTTTAGCTTTCAGTTTAAAGAAAGGGGGATGGAGTGTCACACTATGGAATTAAGCCGAGTTGACCTATAATTAAAAATCAAAGTCATGTCACCCAGACCTATCTGCTCTGCTTAACATTCATGACTCTCACAAGTATATCTCATAAATTACAATTATTTCTTTGGCCCCAGAAATCAATTTGGTAGATAGATGCACAATTTATATACAGAACCCCCAGGTTTTACATTTATCTCAGGACTAGGTGTGAAGGACAGGGTTGAATATAGCTAAAGGGCATACATTGAGGGAAATGAATTACATATAATATTGTATATCTTACTTTTACATCAACAATAATCTTTCATTTTTCAAGCATATTGCATATAAAGTGGGCATTATGAATCCCTTGCACTACAAGCAAACAGCAGAAGCTTATCATAGGCATATGATGAATGCCCCCACCTCCAAGTTACCTTGGGCACAGTCAGGATGTATCTCAAAGATGTGTTAAATATCTATCAACACCTTCTGAATCATTGCTATAAAAAGAAGATAATAATGAAGGCACCACACTTGTCTGTCTTCAGGGTTAGATTCACAGGAAAAAAATAAAAGGCAAAATTTCTGAGAAATGATGTAACTTTTGACACTTGGAAACTCATTCATTTATTTATTCATTCATGCAATAAATATCTATGAAAAAAAAGTCTATAATATATCAGATACTCATCTGGGCTGTAGAAATAGATCCGAAATGAAGCCCCATCTTTTTAAGGAGTTTACATTATCTTGGAGAAGTTAATGAAATGAATTTACAGTCCTAGGTATTGATATAGGCTATGGAGGCAAGAAACAAGTAAAGAGAACTAGTAAAGGGAACTAATTTATGGGTGAGCAGGAAAGGGAGTAACATGGCTCTGATTCTCTGCTAATACTACGTTAGAAGGTGGCATGAGTCAGGGAAGTCCTTTTTAGTAAGATGGCATTTCTTCAGAGAAGCTAAGGAAATGAGGAACTGAGCCATGCAGATGTCTACAGGGGGAAAGTTCTAGGCAAAGAGAATATTGCATCCAACGACATGAACACAGGAGTGCACTTGGTTTTGGTATCTTCAGAAAATGTCAAGTGATCAGTATGGCTGAAGAATTATAGTGAATGTGTATGAATACGAAAGAAGAGAAAGAATGAAACCCTGCCGTTTGCAACAACGTGGATGGAACTGCAGGGTATTATGCTGAGTGAAATAAGTCAGTCAGACAAAGACAGATATCATATGTGGAACTTGAGAAACTTAACAGAAGACCATTGAGGAAGCGAAGGGATAAAATAGTTTCAAACACAGAGGGAGGCAAACCATAAGAGACTCTTCAATACAGAGAACAAACTGAGGGTTGATGGGGGGTGGGGGGAGAGGAAAATGGGTGATGGGCACTGAGGAGGGTATTTGTTGGGATAAGCACTGGGTGTTGTATGTAAGCAATGGATCATGGGAATCTACCCCCCAAATCAAGAGCACACTGTACACATTGTTATGTTAGCTAACTTGACAATAAATCATATTTTAAAAGCGTAAAAAAAAGGAGAAGAAAGATAGATTTTTTAAATGTTTATTTATTTACTTAGAGAGAGAGAGAATGCTCACATGAGCAGGGGAGGGGCAGAGAAAGAGGGAGAGATAGAATCCCAAGCAGGTTCTGCGCTGTCAGCACAAGAGCCCAACACAGGGCTTGAACTCACAAGATCATGACCTGAGCCAAAATTGAGAGTTGGAGTCTTAACCGAGTGAGCCACCCAGGCATCCCAGGAAGGTATATTATTTAAGCTTTTGTAAGCCATGGTAAAAATGCACTACCACTGTATGGAAAAAAAATAAGATTTGCCAATATTGGTCAGGGTTGTCTGGAGAAACAACACAGGATAATATATAATATTGTTTCAGGGATATAAATAATATATATGTATTACATAAATAGGCTCATGTGATTATGGAGACTGAGAAGTCCCATGATCTGGAGAACCAGAAGAGCCAGTGGTGTAATTCAGTTGAGTCCAAGGTCCAGGAACCAGGAGCACACGTATGTGAGGGTAGAAGAAGTCTGTCCCAGCTCAAAGAGAACGCATTCCCCCTTTCTCTGTCCTTTTGATCTGTGCAGGCCCTCAATGCATCAGATGATTCCCACTTGCATTAGTGAGGATGGTCTTTCACAGTCTGAGTCAAATGCTAATCTCTTCTGGAAACACCCCACAGACATATTCAAAAATAATTTGTTACCAGCTCTCTAAATATCCTTTTAGCCTAGCCAAATTACACATAGAATTAACTGTCACGTTTGCCAAAGTGGTATAATTTCTAGAAAAATACAAATTCATAACCTTTAATATATGGGACTTCACAGGACAGCATCGTTTTATGTCATTTTCTGAAAACATTATAATCAGTAGCTTCTATTTAATAATTTAATGTTATGGAAATATATTCTTGAATCAAATTCCCTCATGCTGAATCACTGCCTGCTGGCTTTAATCATTTATTTAGAGTCTCTATACCTGTATTCCAATCTGTAGTGTAGGGCTTATAACAGAACTTAACAGCAATTTCATGAACATAAATACAAATATATACATATGCATACCAAACTAAGTGATAGCAGTCACATTCAAAATAATGTGTTAGAAAAATTAGATGTATTGAGGAAGTGCAAGATTAGTTAACATTCTAAAATCAATTGCCATGATTTTACTATACCATCAGAAAAATAAAGAAATACCATATAGTCATCTGCAATTTGCAGAAAAAACAATCAATGCTTGTTAATTTAAAAAATAGTATAAAACAAGGAACAGATGGAAATTTTCTCAGTCTGATCAAAAGAAACTATAAACAACAAAAATGACAATGTACAGCTAACTTTATGGAAGGGGAAAGACTCTCCATTATCATTACCTTTAGACAAATGTGTACTGGGGGTCCTAGACAGTTCAAAATGGAAATTTAAATTTTCTTATAGTTTATTTATTTTTGAGACAGAGAGAGACAGAGAATGAGTGGGGGCAGAGAGAGAGGGAGACACAGAATCTGAAACAGGCTCCAGCTCTGAGCTGTCAGCACAGAGCCTGATGCAGGGCTCAAACCCACAAACTGTGAGATCTGACCTGAGTCAAAGTCGGATGCTCAACCGAATGAGCCACCCAGGTGCCCCTCAAAATGAAAATTTTTTTAAAAAATCGAAATTATAAGAATCAGAAAGGAAGAAATTTAAGGATCATTATTTTCATTTGGCATAACTGAGAAGAAGAATCTTCAGTAAATTTAATTAATAATTAAATGGAGAAAGTTACAAGGTGATTGTGTATGACATAGTAACAAAACTATTAAACATTCTTAAAAAGATACCATTTCTTATAGCATCAAAGGCATCAAATATCTAAGAATAAATCCAACATGCATATGACCTCTGGAAAGAAAACCAAAAAAACTGTATTAAAAGACTTTAAAAATAGAGGAATACACTATGTTCATAGACTGGAAGTCTCAATACTGTCAAGATGTTGATTCTCAACAGATTGTTGTATACATTCCATGCACCACAGCCAAAACTTTGACAAGGATTTTTGTGGTTATAGGCGAATGAATTCTAAAATATATATGAAAAGACAAAAGGGAAAAATAATGAAGACACAAATTTTGAAGGATTTACACTACCAGTATCATGGCTTCCTATTAAAGTACAAAAACTATATTCCATTCTACCTGTTTTATTACCAAGGTAATAGAGCAATACAATGGAAAAAAAATATTCTTTGGATTTTTAAAATTCATTTCTTTAAATTCAAGATACTTAGCAAACAGCGTAGTATCATTGGTTTCAGGAGAAGAACCCAGTGATTCATCACTTACATGTGACACCCTGTGCTCATCCCAACAAGTGCCCTCTTTACTGCCCATCCCCCTTTTAACCCATTCCCCCCACACAAGACCCTTCCAGATACCCTCAGTTTGTCTCTGTATTTAAGATTCTCTTATGGTTCACCTTCCTCTCTGTTTTTATCTTATTTTTCCAGAAAGAATATTCTTTTTAATACATGATACAGAATCAAATGGGTGCCAATATGAGAAAAGTGTGTGTTTCGGTATTTGTCTTAAACCACATATAAAAACCATTCCAGATAGATTGTAGATCTAAACTTGAATAAAGAACTATAAATCTTTTGTAAAATAAAACAGAAAAAAGATCTTCATGTTTTTGAAATGATACTTAGAAAGCAAAGTAAAACAATAGTCTTATTTCTTATACTCTGACACCAGCACAAGACATGGGCACCAGGGCAGTTTATGTCTATTGTCAACTATCTTCCATCTCCCCTAGTTAGCATGGGGCAGCAGTGAGATGTTCATCTCCTTCTGCCCCACCAGATCTTCTCCATTAGCTTTTTAAAGGCACAGACCAAGTACATGAGTAGCTCCATGGTAGAAGCTATGATAGAAATATGGTAGAAAAGTTCAGATGAAAACTTGTAGAAGAGCTGTCTCTACCTACCAAAATAACAAGTAACATATTCCTGGAGGTATTTCAGAGCTAGTTTTTATCAACAAGGTTTTGAAAGGTTTTGAGATTTCTACCACATTGTCCTTCTACTTCTCTATTTGGCCTGAGCAGAAGACAGATCGAACTTAGCAGATGGTAGTACGTCATTGTAAACTTAATCAGGTGGTGAAATCCAATTGCAGCTGCTGGTCCAGATGTACCATCATTACTGAAACAAATCAACACAGTCCCAGCATCTGACAAATGCCTCTCTCTCCCTCCTTCTCTCTCTCTTTGCTCTCCTTCCTCTCGGCCCCCTCTACCCCCCACCTATCAGTAAAAACTATCAGAAATTTCCTTTATTCTGGAATTTACTTTCCTCTGGAAGGGACAGTAATATAAAACCATGTTAAATATCCAGTTCTACACCATAATATTGCCTACAGTTCCTTATATGGCATTTTCATTCCACAAGACATCATTATATTGATAATCTATTACATTAATGATATTGTGCTGATTGGGACAGATGAATAGAAAGCAGCAACTACTCTAGACTTTTTCGTAGAATACATGCATGAGAGAGGAAAGGGCAATAAATCCCATAAAAATTTGGAAACCTATCATCTGAATGGAATTTTTCAGGCCAGAGCAGTCTAAGGCATATTGAAATATTTTTTAAAGTGAAAGACTGATGACTTTTTGTTAAAAAATGTTAAAAAAATTTTAACAAAGAACCAAAAGTGCTTAGTGTGCCACCTTCGTTTATTTGTTTATTGTTTGGTTTTGCCAAACAATAAACCTCCTTTGGGCATGCTACGCTAACCAATTTACTGAGTAGCTTGATAATCTGCTAGATCTGAGTAGGGCCCAGAAAAAAAAAAAAGTTCTTCAGGTTCCCTATCACTTGGATATGACCTTGCATGGTCTCATGATGCTTGACACATCTGTGACAGATTGGAACACTTTACAGAGACTTTGGAAAGACCCTATAATTAGATCACATAGTAAACATTTAAAATTTTGGATCAAACTGTGCCATCCTCTGTATGCTACTATTATCATTTTGAGAAACAGCTTCAGGCTTACTACTAGGACCAAACAACAAATGAATGCTTGATCATAGACCACAAGATTATCATAAGACCTTAGCTGCCCATTATGAAGTAGGTGTCATCTGACCCTCAAACCATAAAGTTGGACAGGACAACAATACTTCATTGTCAAATAGAAGTGGTATGTACAAGATTGAGCTCAACTGAGCAATTGGCCCATATGCCCACAGGCCATATTCATACCACATTGACTCCCCTCTCTTAAGCTTCCCTCATAACAATATGGAGACTTCCCTATAACCAGTGGACTAAGAAACAATGGCTTCTTTTAGAGATGGGGACGTTTATACAGGCCTACACTGGAGTGGCCCTGGAGAAGTAACAAGGGAAAATCCTCCAGTAGACAAAGCTTTGAGCTATGCACCTAGTTGTTTGCTTTGTCTGGAAGGAGAAATGACCAAAAGTATGTATCTATACTACTTAATGAACAGTAGCTAATGAGTAGATGAATGGCTGAGGATTTGAAAGTATTATGATTGGAATATTTCTTCTGGCAAACAACAGATTATGAAGATAGTTGTTCTTCATGTGAACACTTAACAAAGAGGAACCTCAAACAAGAGGATTTTAATGATTATCTAGATGAGGTGATCTATTCTATGGAGATGAGTCAATCATATTGTCCCCAAACACTGCTGTCCTTGCCTGATAGGTCCATGAACAAAATGGCTATGATTTTAGGCATAAAGTTTACACATGAACTCAAAGAAATAAACTACCACCCACCAAGGAGATTGTAACTAAAGTCACTGCTGAATGCCCAAAGTGCCACCAGGAAAGCCAATGCTGAGTCCTCAGTATTGCATTATTCCCCCAAGGAGCTCATGAAGCAAACTGGTACAGATTGACTACATTGGACGATTGTACAATGGAAGGAGTAGAATTTTGTTACCACTAGAAGAGAGTATGGATTGGCTTTTTTCCCCTTAAGTCTTCTGCCAAACGACAATAAGGTTTTATAGAAAACCTCATTCAATATCATGATATCCCACACAGGTTTC
Organism: Crocuta crocuta; assembly: GCF_008692635.1. Lineage (NCBI taxonomy): Eukaryota > Metazoa > Chordata > Mammalia > Carnivora > Hyaenidae > Crocuta > Crocuta crocuta. The sequence goes on from NW_027536464.1 coordinate 10,804,755, forward strand.
TTCTGATCAGGGACACAGTCTCTACCATCTCACTCATCATCCTGAAGCAGCTTTCCTGATAACATAGTGGAATGGCTTTTGGAATAACCAATGTTGGCTTTCAAGATGCTGTGTATTTTGTGAATCAGCAGCCCCTGTATAGTACTGCTTTTTCTAGCTAAAATTCATTGGTCCAAGAATCAGTGGGTAGAAATGGGAATTCTTCTCATTATCAGTTCTTGTATTCCTCTAGCAAAATTTTCATTTCTGTCAACAAAATTGTGGATTCTGATGATCTCTAGACTATCTAGTGAAATTTCATATCTGTGTACTCCTCTATAGTATACACTAGTCACATGAGGTTATTGAAATCTCGACAATGGCTACTGCCACTGCAAATAGGGAAAGTTTGATTTCTTCCTCGTCAATTTAGATGCTCTTTATTTCTTATTGCTACAGCTAGAACTTCCATTACTATGTTAAACAACAATGTTGAGAGTGAATATCCCTATCTTGTTCCTGACCATAGATGAAAAACTCTTAGTCTCGCTCCATTGAGGATATTAGCTTCTGCACATCAAAGGAAACAATCAACAAAACTAAAAGGCAACCTATAGAATTGGAGAAGATATTTGCAAATGAAATATATGATAAAGGGTTAGTATACAAAATATATAAAGAATTTATAAAATTCAACACCCAAAAAACAAATGATCCAGTTTAAAAAATGGGCAGAAGTTATGAATAGACATTTTTCCAAAAAATATATATAGGTGGCCAACACATTTTCATATGCTCAACATCACTCATCATCAGGGAAATATAAATCAAAAGTACAATGAGATATTGCTTCACACCAGTCAGAATGGCTAAAATTAACAACAGGTATTTGCAAGGATGCAGAGAAAGGAGAACCCTCTTACACTGTTGGAGGAAATGAAGACTGGTAAGGTCACTCTGGAAAGCAGTATGGAGGTTCCTCAAAAAGTTAAAAATAGAATTACCTTATGATCCAGCAATTTCACTAGTAGGTATTTATCCAAAAGATACAAAAATACTAATTTGAAGGGACACATGCACCCTGCAATTTATAGCGGCATTATCAACAATAGCCAAATTTTTAAAACAACCCAAGTGCCCAGCAACTGAGGAATGTATAGACAAGATGTGACACACACACACACACACACACACATGCACGCACACACACACAGTATAATATTACCCAACCATAAAAAGGAATGATATCTTGCCATTTACAACGGCAAGGGTGGAAATAGAGAGTATTATAAGCTAAGTGAAATAACTCAGTCAGGGAAAGACAAATACAAGATGATTTCATTCATATGTGAAATTTAAGAAACAAAACAAATAAACATGGTGGGAAGGGGGGAGAGGAAAACCAAGAAACAGACTCTTAACTATAGAGAACAAACTGAATGTTACCAGAGGGGGAGTAGGCAGGGGATGGGTTAAATAGGTGAAGGGGATTGACAAAGGCACTTGTGGTAAGCACCAGATCATGTATGTAAGTGATAAATCACTAAATTATACATCTGAAACTAAATTTACACTGTATGTTAACTGGAATTAAATAAAAACTTAGAAAGAAAAAAAAATCAGTGGAAAACTAGAACCCAATATAGGCATGACTATAAATAACCCAAATCCTTTAGTTTTTTTTTAATGTTTCATTTATTTTTAGAGAGATAGAGAGCATGAGCAGGGGATGGTCAGAGAGAAGGAGACACAGAATCCGAAACAGGCTCCAGGCTCTGAGCTAGCTGTCAGCACAGAGCCCTACGTGGGACTTGAACCCACAACTGCAAGTTCATGACCTGAGCCCAAGTCGGATGCTTAACTGACTGAGTCATCCAGGCAACCCCCCAAATCCTTTAGGAGTAAAAGTTTGAGTCTCTGCACCAGGCAGGGGACTGTGACAAGCTAAGTGCTTGCTAAGGGAAAGAATAAGTATGGAGCTGAAAGATATGAGCTGCCATAATGTGGCTAATTATGGAAATAAAATGTATGATAGTTATGAACATTTCTTCTTTATTTTGACATGACTATTTGTATAAATATTAACTGCTTTTCCCTCTCCTATTTCTCAACCACCTCACATAAGATATATTCATAGATATTGAACTTACATCTCAGTATTTAAACTCAGAATTTCAAAATAGAAATTTAATTCAGCTAGAAGAGTAATAACATAGCTTAAAAATTGATTAAAGAATTTTATCTGTTTTGAAGAGAGAGATAGCATATTTTAAGTTGTATAAATATAATTGTATCGTGTTAGGTAGAAATGATTTTTTTAAGAAGTTAAGGACAGTTAGTAAAGATATCTAGGTGTCAAGGTGAAAAGCATTGGAAAAGGATGGCTTCATCTTTTGTTTACTCAACTAAGCTGTAACTATATTTTACATAAGTTATTTTCTCACAGGATTCTTTGCTAACATTGGCCAGAAAAGACATTATAAGTGATATCCAGAAGACAGGAGTAGGTCGGGAACCATATTTCTTCTGCTCCTAGGGTCATTGCAGGAAGTCTCTCATGGNATTGTATAAATATAATTGTATCGTGTTAGGTAGAAAGATGATTTTTTTAAGAAGTTAAGGACAGTTAGTAAAGATATCTAGGTGTCAAGGTGAAAAGCATTGGAAAAGGATGGCTTCATCTTTTGTTTACTCAACTAAGCTGTAACTATATTTTACATAAGTTATTTTCTCACAGGATTCTTTGCTAACATTGGCCAGAAAAGACATTATAAGTGATATCCAGAAGACAGGAGTAGGTCGGGAACCATATTTCTTCTGCTCCTAGGGTCATTGCAGGAAGTCTCTCATGGTGGCAGTTATTACATCTTGTCATTGATCCCCAGTTCACTCACAGCTTTTCAGCTCTGGATAATCTCTTCCTTCAGCCTCTCCGAGACCTGAGCCAAATATGTGTGCAGCTATATGGCATACAATGCCAGCAGATGAACCATGTCATCAAGATTGCAAATGAAAGTGTCCATCTATCAATTTAACTTTCAATTTAATGGAACCATCAAGTGATAAGTGGGTTTTGCTTTTTCCTAACACGATTGAGGTCTTCTCGAGTGTTCTAACCTTTCCTCAAGGGCTCTAGTTTTCCTTATGAGCTCCAGTTTGTTATTGTACTCTTCTGATTTCAACTTTTCTTTCCAGCTGCTGGTCTGGCTGACTTGGAGTGATTTGGAACTCAACAATAGACATAACGAGAGTATCTTCAATAGACTTCTCATCCAGCTGCAACCAATGAGTAAAGTCTAACTACTATAATAAATCTCTTATTCTATATCATTCATAATGGTGTGATTTCTTAGATATTACACAGTATCAACTGATAGAAAATTACTTGTCAATATCTACAAAAGCTGAACATGCCTTGTGAGTCAACAAGCCAAGTCCTAAATGTCCACCCACAAAAACAAGTACCTATGTACACAAATATACATGAACAAGAATGCCCATTGGTCTTACTCATCAGAGCCCAAAGCTGGAAATAATCCAATGTCTATCAACAGTAGTGAGGATAAGCCCATCCTGGTATGGTCACACATTAGAATAACATACATCAATGAAAAGGAACAAACTTCTGCTTCACGCAACAACATGGATGAATCTCAAGATATGTCATGGAGAAAAAAATAAGCCCAATGTAAAAGAATATGTGTTCACAAGAAATTCTGTAATCAAATGTGATAGAACTCAGGAAAGTGGCTGCTGTTGGAAAGAGATAATAACTAGAGTTGGTAGAAAGACATTTTCTGGTCACTAGTAATGTCATATCTGGTATATTCACCTCATAAAGTTTTATTAAATATTACACTTAATATTTGTGCACTCTATTACTTCCATGTTATGTTTGCACAAAATGATTTAAAAGTAATTTAACGAGGGGTGCCTGGGTAGCTCAGTCATTTGAATATCTGACTCTTAATTTGGCTCAGGTCATGATCTCACAGTTGTGGGATTGAGCACCATGTTGGGCTCCATGCGGAGCCTGCTAAGATTCTCTCTCTCTCTTCCTCTCCCCCTCTCCCCTACTCTCTCATAATAATAATAATAATAATAATAGTAATAATATATATATATATACATATAGCAATACTACCACAACTCAAAATCTTGAGATTCATGCATAAAGACGTCAAATAGCTAAAGCAATATTGAGAAACAAAAAGCTGGAGGTATCACACTTCTTGATCTCAAACTATATTACAAAGCTGTAGTAATCAAAGCACTGTGGTATTGGCATTAAAACAGACATACAGATCAATCGAACAGAATATGGAGTCCACAAATAAACACAGACATATATGCCCTATTAATTTATGACAAAGGACCCAAGAATATACAATGGGGGAAGGATAATCACTTCAATAAACGGTGTTGGGAAATCTGGATAACACATGCAAAAAAAATTAAACAGGACCCTTATCTTATACCATGAAAAAAAATATCAACTCAAAATGTATTAGACTTAAATTAAAAGACTGAAACCATATGTCCTAAGAGAAGAGATAAAGTATACCCTCCTTGAAATCAATCTTTGCAATGATGTTTTGGATTTGACATCACAATCAAAGCCAACACAAGTTAAAATCAACAACTGGGACTATGTCAATTTACAAAGCTTCTTCACAACAAAGGAAACCATCAATAAAATGAAAAGGCATCCTCTGAGATTGGAGAAAATATGTTTAAATCATATATGTGATAAAGGGTTACTATAAAAAATGTAAAGAATTCACACAACTCTAACAGCAACAATAAAAACAAATGATCCAATTAAAATATGGGCAGAGGAACTGAATAGACATTTTCCCAAAAACATAGAAATGCTCAGCAGATATGTGAAAAGTTGTTCAACATCAGTAATCATCAGGGGCATGCAAATCAAATCCACAGTGAGATAGCACCTCATGCCTGTTGGAATGGCTATTCTCAAAAAGACAAGAGATTGCAAGTATTAGTAAGAATGTAGATAAAAGGAAACCTTTGTGCCCAGTTGGTAGGAATGTAAATTGTTGCAGCTGCTCTGGTAAACATTTAAAATGTTTAAAATATAACTATCATATTACCATACAATCCCATTTCTGGGTATATATCCAAAGGAAAAGAAAAGAAGATATTGAGGGGATGACCACACTCCCATGTTCATTGTAGCATTATTTGCTCTCACCAATGCATGGGAGCAATTTAAGTGCCCAATCAATGGATGAATGGATAAAGAAGATATGCATGTATGTATTACATATGTATCTATAGATAGATAACTAGTTTATATATACATACACATATATGTATATATATAATATATGTACCTATCTATATGTATTTCTACACACCATTTTATATCAAGATAGATGATTGATAGATAGATAGTTATAAGTATATACACATGTACATACATACATACACACACACATAATTATTCACCCATGAGAGGAAAAGAAATCTTGCCATTTGTGAAAACATGGATGGATACTGAGGGCATTACACTAAGTGAAATAAGCCAGACAGAAAAACACAAAGTACTACATGGTATAACTTATATGTGGCATCTTAAAAAAATAAGAGTAAATTCACAGAAACAGAGCATAGAAAAGTGGTACTGGGCACCTGGGATGAGGGGAGGAGTGAGGTAAGGAAAATAAGGAGAAATTGATAAAAAGATGTAAATTTCCTAGGTAAGAAGACTAAGGCTTGAGAATCCAACATATAACATGGTGACTATGGTTGGTAACACTACTATATAATTGAAGTTTGCTAAAAAGGATAATTTAGATATTAAAATAAATACCTATCTCATTATAAAGATTGAATGACATAACTCATGCTTAGTATAAGAACTTAATAAATATTATGTAGCATAATTTTGTTATTACAGAGTCAGTAACTGAAGTAGAAACATTGCCTAAATCCAGGTGGCCAATATTATCTTTGGGAAGAATGATCATTTTACAGTAGGTGAAAAGTTGTACCTAAATCCATAACATTAGAGCACAAGGTCCATTATTTATATAATATAACAACCTCACATTTTAATTTGATGGGTGTTTTACAACACACAGAGACAGAGCAACTAGAGATTCATTCAGGAGACTGTCTCTGTCTGACCCCCCCATCTCCATTGTTATCAGCCATAATTCTCTGTATTTCCTTCACAGAACTCCTCAAAAAAATTTTTTGCCTATTATTTATTGTGTGACTTGTTTTATTAGTATGTATGCTCCATGAGGACAGTTATCTTCTCTGTTTTCTTTATCTTTCTTCAGTAGTAAAGCCAATGGCACATAGTAGTTTCTTAATAAATATTTATTAACTAAAGCAGTACAAAGAGCATGAATGTCCATGAACTGGGCATTAAGAGTTGGCAACCATGTCATGTGAGTCAGCCATCTTGACACATGTGACATTCATGGCTGACCTCTACCCTAGTTCCTTTCTTGTGGAAAGCCATTCTGCCACAGTTAAATTTTTTCTCTGTGGCGTTGTAAGGGTGATTGTTTCAAGGTCGTCAATTTCTGAATACTTGACATTTCTGATCCAATTGCCCTTGCACTTTTCTTAATGAAATGACAACACCACAAATCCTTTCCAAAATGAAGTGGAAAATGAAGGTGAATAAATAAATAACTAATGAAGGGACTACAGTCCAACTAATTATAATCACAATATCAGAAAGTTCATGTTAATAAGAAGTGTGTGTCATTTTACCTTGCATTTATTCATAATCTGGAAAATGGTGACAGGAAATCCTTGTGTCATCAAAAAAATTCTCTCTAATAATCAGTGAGACATAACCACTATAAATAATTTAAATTATATCAAGTAAAAACAAAGATTTCACTGAGTTTTGCCAACTAGGCTTGGGGCACTTAGGCATCCCTGCAGCAGATGGGAACTGTCAAAGCCCATAAACATTCAAAATTGTAAGACATGACTTTTAGACTTTTAGATGACAGAAACCAGAAGAACTCATGCAAATCAATGAGCCCAACACACCTTATTTAAAGACAGTCCTTGACAGTCAAAAGAGGAGACAGTGTTGAAGCCGAGCCATTGGAGAGATCTCAGGTTTTAATTAGTCAAATGTCACCATTGCCTAAATGGAGGCTATTCTATAGATAACACCTTTGAAAATCCATTTTAAAAAAACACCTTTTCCTCTATTGATCTTGGTGCTAAGTCTATGCCCAATTATGCTTTTTTCATTATTCAAAACTTCACTTCAATGGTATTCACTGAAAGAATAAGGAGACTAAAAGAGTCTCCGTAATAGATCTGGCCAATTTAATTTTAAGCAAACTCATGTGGGATGGGTTTTGATTTATACATATGTGTAGCTATAAGAGGCTTGCAGGTTAGAGCGGTGATACTTCTGAAATTGTTTTACAGGAGCAGCAAAAACACATTTGGAATTAGTTTCTCAGGGCATATGACGAGGCATTTGCATAACAAACATACTACTTTTACTTAGTTTGTAAATCCATTTGTTGTTACTGTTGATCGATGCTGATAGAAATTTAAGAGAAGTGACAACTCAGCCACCACCAAATGTTACTCATGAAACTTCTGCTGAAATGTGGACAATAAAATAACTGACACATGTATAGTGCTTCATCATTTCAAAAGAAATGCTTTCATGCACATGACCTGATTTGTTCCTGGAGTCAAACTAGTAACAAGAGTAACTGTATTGGCCCCATTTACAGGTGAAGAAACTAAGGATCAGGGAGATTGGGTTACTCGATAGAGATCACATTCACAGCAAACTCAGGACCCAAGAACCAGGACCTTTGGGCTCCACGTCTCTGGGCCTCTTCTACAAATCGTTTTAAGAACAGAATCAAATTCATCCTGTGAAAATATTATAAAATTCAAGAAGAAACTGTGTGATATCCATTGTTACATTTTCAGTGTATATCTTTTGTATGTTAGAACCTGGTGATGCAATGAGAAATGAGAGACTCCACCCCTATCTCCTATCAAGGTGGACAGGTGATTGTACTGTGTTGTCACTGTAAAAACAGTTATAATGTTGTTTGTTCCCAGAGGAAATGGGATATCTCAGCCAAGGCTTCAAATCTGAGTAGAAGTTGGTTAGAAGAAAGGACAGTATGTTCTAGGAATAAGGAACAGCATGTACAAAGGCACAAGAAACGAGAGTGTGGAAAAATCTAGAAACTGAAATAAATCCAGTTGAATCCGAGCATACTGAGGGACAGGAGAATCATGACAGACAGAACAAGTGGGACATGCAAAGGCCAGATCATGGAGGACTTTATAAATCTCTTTTTTATTTAAAACATTTTTAATATGTTTATTTATTCATTGAGAAAGGGAGAGGGAATCCCAAGCAAGCTCCACGCTGTCAGTGCAGAGCCCGATATGGGACTCAAACACACAGACGTTGGGATCATGACCTCAGCTGAAATCAAGAGTCAGATGCTCAGCTGACTGAACCAGCCAGACACCCACTTATAAATCATTTTTTTAAGTAAAACTTTTGTTGAGGTGCCTGGCTGGCTCGGTTAAAAGAGCATGCAATTCTTGATTTGGGGGGTCATGAGCTCAAGCCCCATATTGGGTGTAACGATTACTTAAATATTTTTAAAAGAAAGGTATTAAAAATAAATAAATACAGTTAAGCTTATGCTTGAAGAATAATGGAGAGCCTGAGACGTTGAAACTTTTCATGTGCATGGACAGCACATTTGAAAGTCTATATGCAATCCTAAATACAAGAGAGGATCGATTTTGGAGCATATTGCATCTTCTTTGGAAATCTGCCAACAGGTAAAACTGCAAATGGCCAGATGAACCTTAGAAGGAATAATATTTCTGCTCCAGGCCAATATAAATTTCATTCTTGGGGTAAGACAAATGCAGACAGACATAATTGACCCAAAGGAGGATTAAAAATATAACAAACACAGGCTTTGTTTTGTTTGTTTAATAATACAGCTAACCTATTCCTACTGAGGATAGTGTTTTTTAATACTTTACCTGGTTCTATAGACTAGATTGATTTGGTTATGTGAAATAACTTTAAATAATTTTGTAATTCTGGCCCCTAACATTTGCATAAATAAAATCTTTAGAAACCATTTTCAGTGAGGGGTCTTTTATATTTGTCTTTTTTTTTTAATGTTTTTATTTATTTCTAGGAGAGAGAGAGAGACAGCATGAGCAGGGGAGGGTCAGAGAGAGAAGGAATCACAGACTCTGAAACAGGCTCCAGGCTCTGCGCTGGCAGTCAGCACAGAGCCCGATGCGAGGCTCGAACCCACAAACGCGAGATCATGACCCAAGCGAAAGTCGGACGCTTGACCGACTAAGCCACCCAGGCGCCCCTATATTTGTCTTTCATCCATGATTCCTAAATTGTATTTCTTTCGTAACACACATTATTTCGTCAGGAAAAATTTCCATAAATGGTTCAATGGCTGTGCATATATAGAGATTTTTAGTTTGTCCAAATACTTTTCTTTGCATCAATTTTGTACTTAGTTGATGCCCGGTGATGAATGGAAGTCCTTATTTTTCCAGTCTCACCCAACAGTCAAGATAATTCCCGCTCATGGAAATGCAAGGTTTTACATGAAAAATGTCTGTAACTGGTAACCATTTCTTTGTTTCCCCCACACTCTTGTTAAAGTACAATTAGCATAGATTAGGGGCGCCTGGGTGGCTTAGTCGGTTAAGCGTCCGACTTTCGCTCAGGTCATGATCTCGCGGTTCGTGGGTTCGAGCCCCGCGTCAGGCTCTGTGCTGACTGCCAGCTCAGAGCCTGGAGCCTGTTTCAGTCTGTGACTCCCTCTCTCTCTGACCCTCCCCACTCACGCTGTCTCTCTCTCTCTCTCTCTCCTAGAAATAAATAAAAATATTTTTAAAAAAAGTACAATTAGCATAGATTAAAATTCACCCTCTTTGGGCAAAGTTAGATAAGTTTTAACAAGCAAATGAGGGCATGTAACCACCACCACAATCGAAATACACGACGGTTTTGTCACTCTGAAAAATTTGTCCCAACAACTTTGCAGTCAGTCCCTTCGCTTCTCTGGGAACCTGTCAACCACTGCTCTGTTTTCTGTCCCTATAGTTTTTTTTTTTTCCAGAAAGGCGTATAAATGTTAAAACAAAGTATGTAGTTTTGGAGCATGGGTTCTTTCTCTTAGCATAATATATGTGATGTTTATTATGAGTCTAAGTGTACCCCTACAAACTCATATGTTGAATTCCTAATCCCCAGTGCCCCAGGGTGTGACTTGGAAAATTGGGTCTCTGCGGATATAATTAGTTAAGTCAAGATGAGTTCATAATAGCCTAGAATGGGCTCCTAGTCCAATATGACTGGTGTCATAGAGGAAATTTGGGCACAGAGAGGCTTATATGGAGAATGCCATGTGAAGATGAAGACAGATAAGGGTGATGCTTGTATGAGCCAAGGAGCACCAAAGATTGCCAGTGAACCAGCAGAAGCTAGGAGAAAAGCATGAAACAGATGTGCCCTCACAAGGAATCAACACAGCTGACCTCTTGATTTTAGGACTTCTAGCCCCCAGAACTAGGAGAAAAGGCATTTTTATTGCTCCAGCCATCCAGTTTGTGGCACTTTGTTACAAAAGCCCTAGCAAACAGATACAAGCTTCTTCCAAGTTACTGCATGTGTCAATAGTTTGTTTGTTTTTACTACTGAGTTTTATTCCATGGTATACTGTTCATCCATTGACCAGTTGAAGAATATTTGGATTGCTTCTTATTTCCAATGATTACAAATGGAGCTGCTATGAGTATTTGAGTACAGACTTGTATGTGAACATAATTTTTTGTTTCATTTAAACAACGAAGAGCAGGGTCATTGAACCACATCGTAAGTGTATGTTTAAGAATATAAGAAATTGCCCAACTGTTGACTGAAGAGGCTTCCTCATTTTACATTCCTACCAGCAGGATAGGGGCATTTTACTTGCTCTCTGCATCTGCACCAGGATTTGGATTTATTGTTCTATTTTTAATTATTATTATCCTCATAGGTATTGAAAGGCATCCCAATGTGGTTTTAATTTCTTTTACTGTAAATATTAACAATGTTGCACATGTCTCATGAGCTTATTTGCCATCCCTGTATTTCATTCGGTGAATAATTTGTTTAAATCTTATGCTCATTTTTTGACTGATTGGTTTCTTGTTGATATTTGAAATTTCTTTATTTTTTATTTTTAATGTTTAATTTATTTATGAGAGAGACAGACAAAGCATGAGTGTGGGAGCGCAGAGAGAGAGGGAGATACCAAATTAGAAGGAGGTACCAGGCTCCAAGCTGTCAACATAGAGCATGACACATGGCTTGAACTCACGAACTTTGAGATCATTACCTGAGCCAAAGTCAAATGCTCAATTGGCTGAGCCACCAGGTGCCCCGATATTTGAAATTTCTTTATGTATTCTAAGTTCTTTTTAAGATATTTGACATGCAAATACTTTCTCCCCATCTCAGCACATTTTCATTTTTAAAAACGTGTTTACTTATTTATTTTGAAAGAGAGACTGAACAGTGGAGGGGCAGAGAGAGGGAAAGAGAGAATCCCACGCAGACTCCACACTCAGCACAGAACTTGATGTGGGGATCTATCCCCACGTGACTGTGGGGTACATGACCAGAGCCAATATCAAGAGTCAGATACTTAAGCCACCCAAGCACCCCATGCTTTAATGTTCTTAACAATATCTTCCAAGTAACAGAAGTTATTAATTGAATAAAGTTCAGCTTATCAACTTTTCTTTTGTGGGTTTATGTTTGTGTGCTTTTTAAAGAAATCTTTGGCTAATTTAAGATCACAAATATTTTCTCATATATTTTCTTGCAAAATTTTATAATTTTTAGCTCTATATTTACATTTATTATCTACTTGGAAGTTTTTTTAATATACGGTACAAGGCATAGATCAAACTCCTTTTATGTTCTTTGTTTTAGAGTTTTATTTGTCTTACCTTAAGTATCCCACAGTTTTAGCACATTTCCTGATGTGTTAAATTTTAAATATGTTGACATCTATGTGAAGATTGCTCTGTAGTTTCCCTCTAATGTCTTTATTTAGTTGCAAATTCAGGTCAATGCTTGTCTCATTTAAAAAAGTGAGAGGTATCTCCTCCTTTTTAACTTTTTGGAAACATTTGTGTAGAATTGGCATTGTTTATATTTAAACATTAAGAAGAATTCACTGGTAATGTCACAGTAACTTGATCCTGATCTGGTGTTTCCTCTGGTGGAGAATTTGTAACTACTAATTCCGTTTCTTTAATGGATGTAGGCTATTCATGTATCTCTGTTTCTCTATTGTTTCTATCTCTATTTCTTTCTTATTGAGGAGCTCTAGCAGTTTCTGTCTTTTGAAAAATTTTTCATTTCAACTAAATTATAAAATAAATTGACATCAATGTATTTATAATTTTTCCTAATCATCCTTTCCCATTTCTGCAGTGACCTTTCCCTCTGTCATCTCTGATAGTGGGAATTTGCGTCTAATCTTTTTTTTCCCGATAAGTCTGACTAGCAATTTATAAGTTTTATTGATTCTCTCAGAAAACCAGCTTATGTCATTTTTTTTCATTTGTTACTATTGTTTTATATTTCCTTGGTTTCTGTTGTTATATTTATTCTTTCTTTTGTTCTGCTTACTTTGGGTTTAATTTACTCCTAATTCTTCAGCTTTTAATGATGTTATAAATTTTATGGTCTTTTTCAATGGTATAAATTCTTCTAAGAAATGCTATGACTGCACAACACAATTTTTGATATGTTATTGTCATTTTTGTTCTGCTCAAAATACAGTAAAACCTTGGACTGCAAGTAACTTGTTTTGTGAGTGTTTCACAAAGCAAGCAAACATTTCTAATAAATTTTAAATGCTTAAATGAGTGATGTCTTGCAATACGAGTAGTATGTGATGTCGAATGTCACATGGTAACAGGTGAGCCAACGGTTCTTGAAATTTGCTTTAATATCAGGGCTTTGGATACAAGCATGTTTCTGGAAAGATTTATGCTTGCAAAACAAGGTTTTACTGTGCTTTCTAATTTTCTTTTTTATTTACTATTCACTTTTGTTGTAGATTCTTCAGTTCCCAGCCATTGGAGAACTTTTGAAGATATCTATTATTTCTTTGTTAATTCAATTCCATTATGGTCATAAATACTTTTAAATTTATTGAGACTTGTTTTATGGCTTCGAATATGGTCAGCTCTGAAATTTTCTGTATCTGCATGAAAAAATGCATATCCTATTGTTGCTGGGTGAAATGATAATCAACAAGGTGAAGTAGGTGATTGTACTGTTAAAGTGTTTTGTGTCCAATCCTTATGGATCCAAATTTCATTGTACATTTTCTATCAATTGCAGAGAGTGGTGTTGATATATTTGGCTATAACTGTGAATTAGTTTATTTATCCTTTGAGTTATGACAGCTTTTGATTCATGCATTTGGAAGTTTATTAGACAAAAAATTTATTATTGTTAATGTCCTCATGATTAATTGACACCTTTATGAAATGACCTTTATCACTCATTAAATTCTTTTCTTTGTAATCACATTCTTTCTTTCTTTTTTTAAAATGTTTATTTATTTTTGAGAGAGAGAGGAAAAAACAGTACTAACAGGAGAGGGGCAGAGAGAGAGGGAGACACAGAATCTGAAGCGGGTTCCATACTCTGAGCTGTCAGCATAGATTCAATGAAGGGCTTGAACCCACAAACTATGAGATCATGACTTGAGCCGAAGTCAGACACCCAGCTGACTGAGCCACCCAAGTTTCCCAACATTTTCTAATATTATATAGACATTCCATCTTTCCTTTCATTAGTGTTAGAATGATATATCATTTTTTATCCTTTTATTTTCAACTTCTTTGTAGCATTAAAGTCAGTTTCTTATAGGCAGCAAATAGTGGAGCCTTGCTTTTTTATATAGCCTAAGAAATTAACAATCTCTGCCTTTTAATTGAGGTGTTTAGACTGTTTATATATAATGTGATTACTGATACAGTTGGGTTTACATCTACCACTCTATTACTTGTGGGATTTTTTTCTTTTTTCAGTCTTGTTTTTTGATCCTTTTTTTCCTTCTTATTCTGGCTTATTTGAATTGATTATTTTACATGATTTCATTTTATCTCCATGTTAGTTTATTCATTTTAATTTCCTGCGTGTATTGGTTTGGCCCTTGCTTTCAGGTTTCCTGGCATTTACCTTTACTATGGTCTACCTTCAAATGGTATTACACTACTTTATGGTTAAGTAATTATCTTTTAAACTGATTATTTAAATAAAAAATTAGTTTGTATGTATCTACATGCTACTAATTCTGGTGTTCTTCATTCTTTTGTGTAGATCCCAATATCTATTTGGTGTAATTTTCCTTCCGTTTGGAGAACTTCTTTTGACATTCTCATATTCAAAGTCTAATAGTAATTAATTATTCATCTTTTGTATTCTAGAAAAAATATTTTATTTTGCCTTTTTAGAAACATTTTATACTAGATTTAAACTTCCAGACTGACAGTTTGATTTTTTTCTGAGTGGTTGAAAAATATTGCTAGTCTTCTGGTTTGCATTGTTTCCTACAAGGAATCATTTGTCATCTTAATTCTTATTCTCTATATGCACTGTGTTTTTTCTCTAGTTGCTTTGAAGATTTTCTTCTCTATCATTGGTATTAATGATACCAATTTAATTAAGATGTGCCTTCTTGGAGTAATATTTCTGTGCTTTATTTTTTTCTGAGCTTCCTTTTTCATTTCTCGAAATTTTTCTGATTATTTCTTCAAATATTATGTGTTTTAGAACAACTCGAAAGGGACTCCCTGGTGACTCAGTTGGTTAAGCATCCAGCTCTTGTTTTCAACTCAGGTCATAATCTCATGGTTTATGAGATGGAGCCCTGTACCAGGTTCTGTGCTGACCACATGGAACCTACTTGGGATTCTCTCTCTGTCCCTCCCCCACAGGCTCTCATTTTCAAAATAAATAAACAGTAAAAAATAAATAATAAATAAAATAATAATAAAAATACTCAAAAATTTTTAAAAATAGAAAGTACTGAAGATTTTTTTTTCTCTTTTCTTTTTTTTTTTTTTCATGGTACTCTTGGGTCATGTGGAAATCATTTGATCTTTTTCAAAACTTAATTGTGAGCTTTGCTACATAGAACCAGAAAACCTTTTTAGTCCAAGGCTGATTTTTCTCCACTACCAAGGCTATACTTTACAACACTGTACTCAATAAGCCATGGTTTATGAAGGTTTTACTGCTGAGAACATCAACTCTTAAGCCTCAGTGTAGCTCCAGGATTTTTGTGTCTTCTGCTCTCTTCCTGGACTGGTAGTTTGCTTACATGCATGCACTGATCAGCATTCACCAGAAAACGTGGAGGAGAGAACCCTTGGTATATATCTCTGAAGCTCATTCACTTTTATCCTCTCACTTTGCCTGTGCTAGGAACCCCCCTCCTTTTCCTCCTAAACTTTCCAATTCTTTTCCTTCATGTAGCATAACCACCTCGTTTTGCCTCCATTTCCTCCTATACGATGACCTGGAATCTCCCTAAGCAGTAAGGTAAGGCAACTCTAGGTCTTAGCGTCTTTATTTCCCTCTTTTCCAGTATCACTGACCTTCACTGCTTATTGTCCAGGATCTGAAAATCATTATTTCCTATGTTTTTCTCCCTAAATAAATAAAATTTTATTGATGGCTGGAGGGTACAAGTTCTCCCTTTTATCCCATCCTGCCTCAAGTTGAAGTCCAGATTTTATAAATACTTTGTTGTGTCCTCCAAACTCTATAATGTTAATAATTGATTGCACACACAATTGTTGTGTAAATGAGGCCACACACAAAAATGGCTTTCTTTTCTTAAAAACCTTTTGTTAATATCAAAAAAAGTTTAGTGACCAAAAATATTTTATTCAGTACGTCTGTAAACATTCTTCATGTTGAACATCTGTTTGGATTTTAGTAGAATCTTTTGGTCCCCAGGCTTGAAATTAAAAATAAGATTATGTGGTCATTTGCAATTCAAATACAATTAATATTACTTACAGAGACAAAGTCTGAAATCATCTGAATTGAATGAATTAAATGTAATCTTTTATGAGTGCAAAGCAATGAAGCTATAGAGAAAATTAGCTCAAATTTGAGCACAAATATCGTCTCTGCCTACAAATCACTTACATGTATGTCAAATTTCTTTTATGTGTGTCTTCAAATGATTCAGCATACACAATCAAGAAAATTCATTTAGGAGATGTTGGAAAAAGACATAGACCCACAAATGTTTTTCTGGTGTATTTTTCCCCTTTTGATGAATAGTTTTCAGACAAACTGCTAAATTAAATTTGTTTAGTGGGTGATTATGGAGTTTCACAACTTTTGTTCAGGAATTTCTTAGCTCATTTGTTCTAAGAAAAATATGAAACAGATAAGTGAAGCCAAGTTCTGAAGGGGAAAAAAAAGACAGTTTGATCCAAATCAGGCACATTCTGAAAGCGGCTTGAGCTTGTTGAAAATGCGTCTAATGTACATATTTGGCTCTGAAATGTAACAGTACATCATGTCAACCTTTCCTTTCTCAGACACCAACTTCTTTGATCTACCCTGAAAAGTCTAATTATGCCAACATTCCACACTGCTCTAAAAACGCTTTGCCAGAATTAATGGTGAAAACATAACAAATTCAGTGGATACTGAATTTACCTAGACACAATTATGTGAATTTTGTTAATGATTCAGAAGTAGGCAAAAGAGATCAAGCTTAGAACCAAGTCATACCATCATATACTAGCTGTATCCCATTTGGCAAATTGAATTAATTTTGGTAGAAATTAACCATTAAGAAAATAAAATTATCTGGTTTTTTAAATTTTTTAATGTTTTATTTATTTTTGAGGGAGAGAGAGAAAGAGAGATAGCATGAGCAGGGGGGTGGTCAGAGAGAGAGGGAGATACAGAATCTGAAACAGTCCAAGCTCTGAGCTAGCTGTCAGCACAGAGTCCCATGCAGGGCTCGAACCCACAAACCGCAAGATCATGACGTGAGCCGAAGTCGGCGCTTAACCGACTGAATCACGCAGGCGCCCCTAAAATTATCTGTTAAAAAATATCTATAAAGCAGGAGTAAATTTGGGAATTGTAATATTGAGAAGAGCATCTATTTCAACTTAGAGAATTAAAAATTGTGAGAACTACAACAGATATTTTATGATAGCAAATCTTGGTTAATAACGACATTCGTGATAGCCAAGGTTGACAAACAGAACGTTTCCCCTCAAAATATGTGATGCTATGTCTTCTGTGTTTTCCCATTTCCCTGCTAGAACTGGATAGTAGATATGATTAATGCTTCTTAAAAAAAAAAAAGCCCTGGGGGTATTTATTACCTTCCTCAAGAATGTAGAAAACCCTTAATGATAACATTTCTGTTAACTGCGGTGACAGAATTATGTATTTACATCTAACACTTTTTTTTCTGTAGAACAGGGATTACTTAATTACATAGCACTGACATCCAAGGAAATTAAAGTTATTTTAAAGTATGAAGAACATCTTTTTAAATGAAAGTTTTATTCACTGTTTCTGAAACATACATTGCAGGTCAGAATTAACAACAACAACTATTTTAAGAATTGTGACTACATCTCATACACGTTTAAATTTCTGTATGTGTAACATATATATGTATAAAGTAATTTTACTTTTAAAAATCTAATGAAGGTATGACTTGCAAGGCAAATTCAAAAAGTATGGCTTCAAAACAGAGAACTATTTAATTCAAATAACTCAAGACCTGTTATGCCTAAAATTGCAACAGTGGGAAGTTGACAGTCGTCACACCATAGCCTTGACATGAATTGGTATAAATAATTACATGTTTATACAGCCCAATTTAACAAGGCTACTCCAGCAGAAGCCATTTAAAAAATACAAAATAAAAGTTCAAACTCCAAGCAACCGTAGCAATTAATTCAGTATTAAAATCCATGTTACTCACAAATCATACAGAAGTACTCTTAAAGAGCAAACCAGTAGAATAACTATATGTCAGTGACCTTTCAAACACAGATGGACAATAATATTTTAAGTTGAAAGCATGTTTATTAATCCTGGCCACACTTTAAATGTATAAGGTAGTGTGGTATCATTGACTGTCATTAAGTAATTGATGAATATACTAATTTATATTATATAAATTATACAATGTATAAATATATTATGTGTGTGTTATAGATATATTGCAATGTTGCTATCCATTTTATAGTCCAATAGAATTACAAGCCGGTTTCAAGTAAATTTTCTCATTCAATTCCCTTCACAGGTCTATAAGGCAGCTGCTAACTCAGTTATTATTGTGCCCATTTTCAAGTTATGGAAACTGAGAGCCTGAGAGGTTGTGCCTGGCTCAGGCTGTTGTACTCTGAACTAATTAAAGTTAGCCAGGAGCCAGCCATCTATGCTTATGAATAACAAAACAAGAAATCTCAAAAGAAATAGTGAATTCTATTAGATGTATATCATTGTCTGAACAGCACTTCTTAACTGAATCAAAGAGGAGAGAAAACCCACTTTTAAAAATGATTGTAATCAAAGTCCTGTTAGAAGGAATTTGTTCATGTTTTTCTATTTTACTCATCATGACACAATGTGAAAATTGCCATAAACTTTTTTTTTAAAGCTTCTCTTTGGTACGTGTTGTATATTTTGCAATAAAAAACACATTTCCGAAAGTCAGTCATTACTTTCAATCCAGGGGCGGAAAAAATACAACTACCAACAAATAACTTCAGAAGTAACCTCCAGTATCTTTAAACGATGCCACATTATATTCTGACACTTATGCAACAGAAAGGGTGAAACAATTCAGTTCAAGCACTTATGGCGTGCCCTTTGTATCCATCTTTGAGCTTTGCCATTTGAATGTGCCTGTGTCTTATGTACGTACAACTCCAGACGCATGCTAAGACATAACCTTCTGACGCTATCTATTTTCCAGTAAGAAGCAAATTGAAGACCTGAAATCTAATATGCAATAAATCAAAAATAAATGTGTCAAGAGATTTAGCAGAAGCAGCACGTAAGGAGACCTCTTTTTTTTTTCTAATCCGTAAAAGGCAAATGTCATAGTTGACGCACCAACCAAGCTGCAATGGAGAAAGTGTTTGCTCCACATGCTGAGTCCCAGCACCAAGGCTGTGGGCGGAGATGGAGAATAGAGACACTTGACTTCTAACTCCATCTTGGGAAAATACGAAAGGGAACTTTCTTGGGACTCACCCACAAGGAATAGTGAAAATGGCTTAGGGAGATTTAAAAATAAAAGTTGAAATTCCCACAAAATGCTTCCCCAAGAATTTCTAAGCTAAACAGCATCCAAACCTAGAGGTTTAGTCCTGCGGATGGGTTGCTTAGGTTGAAATTAAGATTTCAGGTCTCCCAAAGGGATGATCAGAATAAAACTCTGCTTCCCAAAGCATGAGACAGGTTCACTGGTGGACGATTATTTCAAGTGGTATGCAGAAAGATTTTTTTTTTCATTTTACTTATTAAAAATTGGATTATGTACTTAATGTATACATACCAAAATATAATAAGCATATTAAACTGTTTCTGGGGTGCCTGGGTGGCTTAGTCGGTTAAGCATCCGACTTGGCTCAGGTCATGATCTCACGGTTCGTGGATTCAAGCCCCACATTGGGCTCTGTGCTGACAGCTCAGAGCCTGGAGCCTGCTTCGTATTCTGTCTTCTCCTCTCTCTCTGCCCCTTCCCAGTTCTCTGTCTCTCTATTTCTTTGTCTCTCAAAAATAAATAAACATTAAAAAAATAAACTGGTCAGTTTGTGCATTACTAAGATAAAAATAAAATTAAGCTTAAAAGAGTTTATTTAAGGAAAATAGTAAGGAAGTAATGGTCCAAATGACATGTAAATAGGCAAATGACGGTGGCAAACGCTGGAACATATCTTAGCATCCTTTGGTAAAACAATGAGCCCTCCTTCCCTTTGTCCCTTTGTCTCCTTTCTCAGGAGATAGGGGGTGTAGAATACCCTATTTTAGCCTAACTTACCTTTCAGAATGATGCAATTTATCTACTCACTGCACCACCATGACTCCTTTCTAGGTTCCCAATTTTTAAAATTGTTTAAAGTTTTTTAATCTATTTTGAGAGAGAGAGAGAGAGCACAGAAGGGGTAAGAAGGGAGGGAGACAGAGAATCCCAAGCAGGCTCTCCATTGTTGACGCAGAGCCCAATGTGGGGCTGGAACTCAGGAACAGTGAGATCATGACCTGAGTGGAAATCAAGAGTCGGTTGTTAAGACAATTGAGCCACCTAAGTGCCCCTCTACTTCCCAATTTTATACTCCATTCTTACCCCTCACCCCACATTTCTCACCCTCACGTCCACATCCTGGAGGGCAGGTAGTGTATCCCAGGCATTTAGTGTCTAGGCATTTAATAAATGTAAGAATGAAGGAACAACTGCTTTCTCCTTACACATCTCTGAACTTCAGGTTGACACCACACACACACACACACACACGCACGCACACATACATGCACACACGCACGCACACATACATGCACACATGCACGCACATACGCACACACAGCAGCGATACCAGCTCTGCTCTTAAGGTCAAAGTATTGCTCCCTCAAGTCATCCTTCCTTGCTTTCTAAGCACTTCAAGTCTGTTCCTGTAGACTTCTAACCTGACACACTAAAGCCCCGTGTGAGATTAAGAAGGATTCCAGAATCACCTATAGAGTGTGATGGTCTCCTCAGCAGCCCCCTTCTGTACTGTATAGTCAAATGATTTAAGAATTTTTTTCCAAACTGCAGGTTTGGCCCTGATTAGCCCAGAGCAATTAGGATAATTGCCCTTTCCATAGTGATTGGAGAGAGAAGGGAAGGTCCACGCCAATGATCAAGTGACATTTCTCCTCTTTACTGAAACTGGTCAAAAACAAAGCAAGTTCCCCAATTGCGAAAGGAGATGCAGAGAGATGCCTGCTTGAGGTTTCTGAGAAAGAAAAGAATTCTCACTTATGAAAAATCCTTTGGAAACAATCAGCTACTTTCCACTGGATCTAACTAGGTTCAAATACGAAGCCCAGCACGAGTAGCACTGTTTGGTTGCCTGAGGATGAAAACAGCACCTAAAGAAGCAAGTAGAACCAGAGACTGATGGGAAACTAGATCTGAAGACTAATCTATCCTCCTGGTGTGAACTGGATCTGAAACCCTAATCACAGATTTATCTTCAGTGAGGCAATGAATTCACTTATTCAACCACTTTAAACAGATAATCT